>NC_056585.1:26317248-26567248 GCF_018340385.1 Cyprinus carpio | reverse complement strand
AGTTTTTTCAGCCAGACCCCTTTGACATTAAATATTTAGTTGAAATATCCCAGAGGAAGTTAATATTTCAATATTTTAACAAGACATTTGCATGTTCAAGTTCGTTTATATTGGTAATGGTTACATTGACTTGCAAGTAAACAAATTAAATATTTCTATTTTTAGTGTTCAAATGTTTTATTTTGACTGTTTTTGTTTTAAAGTAATTTATTTTTATTTAACATTTTTTATGACTATTTATAACATTTTTATTTGTATAACTCTGGGTCAAATTTAATTTTATATATATAGAGAGAGAGAGAGAGAGAGAGAAGAATGTGCAATATATTATTTTTTAAAATTATCTTAGTTAAAATAATTACTAAAAAAAATCCCTTTTAAAAATAAAAATGGAATAAGCATTTTTATGGAATAAGTACTTGTCTTATGGAATGTCCATGCTTTGTACAAAATATATTCTTGAACTTCTAAACGTCTAAAATGTGAGTCATATTTTTTCGTTCGTGTTAAAGGTAAACTTTTTTTCTTCCTTGCGGAGTAGCAGCGCAATGGCAGAACATGGGGTTGAAGGTAACACATTTCTCGTATCACTCACCATCTCTGTTATATATGCAGAAATGCATGTCTTCTCGCAAAATTCACAAACACAGTGTCAACCGCTGCCTTCGGTGACACTCACGCTTATGTTGTCATGGCCCACAAAGTCTCTGGAGAAAATGAAGCTGGGGAAGTTCGGCTGGTACGGATGAGTCTGGTTATTCCTTTTTTAATTGGATGATCTATGGGTTTCACAGACCACAACATTACAACCCATGTGTCAAGAAGCCCACTGACTTGACAATACGCCTTAAATAAAGAATGATGAAATGGTGGTGACAAATCAGTAGACGGTTATGCTGAACAACGCAACTCTGGGGAAAGTCAAGTTACATACTCTATATAAAGATATTTAAATAAAATATCAAATATTTTGTGTTACCATGAGCAGTTATAACTCTTGCTACTAGGGCAGATACACACAAGGTGAATTCCACTAAATTCACACTGTGGGCAGACAAAACTTAAACCTTTTTTTAAAGCAGCTGATGGTGTTAAGAGACAAGACAAGCAGTGAAATGTAGACTCATCAATTGATCATCTAAAATGAGTCACTCCTCTTCTCAGATTCATGTGAATCTCAAAAATGCTGACACTTGGCTGTCTTAAATTTTTTTTTATATGAAATTAATGTACTATATTTTAGTTAGATAATGTTTTTTTTTTATTAAATATTTTGTATTTTTAGCATAATTTATGGTACTAAATTACATTTATGGAGCAGTGTTAATCCACTTATTACCTGTTAACCACTTTTTGGAGCATAGACCTGAAAATGAAATTTCCAACTTAAACTTTCGTAACACTTGAATGCTTTGGAGCACAGACTTAAGTTTGGTCAAGAATACACTTGGCAGATTATTGCCGATGTGAATAAAAAAAGTTATAGATGTTTACATTTATTAATATGAAAAATGCACAAAAATATTATTTTGAAATGTTATATGAAATATATAATTTACTAAGCATGTTGTACTCTAAAACTGCAAGAAAACCAAAGCCATAAATCTAAACAAGCTGTGTTCCAAATTTGAGGTTGAGGCTGCAAACAATGCAAGTGTGACTGTTTTTTTTTTATTTATTTTTTTACAGGACAGTTGAACCTTTTTTAGTCATGTCCATGACTGTGTGTGTGTGTGTGTGTGTGTGTGTGTGTGTGTGTGTGTGTGTGTGTGCGTGTGTGTGTGTGTGTGTGAGTGTGTGAGTGAGTGAGTGAGTGTGAGTGTGAGTGAGTGTTTGTGTAGGTGGGTGTGTGTTGGAGGAGGGGGGTTCACATAGCAATTGGCAAAACCTTTACCAAATTTTGTACCATTCTGATAAATTAAATATATATATATATATATATATATATATAATTTTTTTTATTTTATTTATTTTTTTTTATTTATATATATATATTATTTTTTTTTTGTTCAAAAATTACCAAATAACACCAGATAATTAAAAAATATATTACATATGACACAGTCATAATCTATTATAGTCTTTGTGCATCAACTGAGTGGTGCACTCTGCTAAGGCACTGGCTCTGAACCTGTAAGGTTGTGGGTTCGAATCCAGCGAGGTTATTGTTGGGGAAGTCGTGGCCTAGTGGTTAGGGAGTTTGACTCCTAACCCTAAGGTTGTTGGTTTGAGCCTCTGTCTGTTTGTAATCTTAGGGTATGCTTACATTGCTAAGCATGAAGACAATGAAGTGCTTAAAAACAGAAAAGTTTTTCCTTTGCGCTTTTCGTGTACAGACATCAATGTTGTCAAAATGTTCCCTGTTAACTGAAAACAACTAAAATGCTGTATTATCTATGCAAGGCATGTGGTTGCCAATATCATTTTGTAAAAAAAAAAAACTACACACACATATAAAAGGTGCGTTTACACCGAAACATTTGTAAGATTTCCGTCATTTACATGACACTGGCATTTTGGGGGCTTTAAAACGCAAACATCTGGAAACGGATTTGAAAACAATATCATTATTGGCTGAGTAAACTACAAACAGGCGAATTTGTGAAAAGGTGCATGCATACATGCTTTAGCCCTCTTGAGTGTTTGTTTTCACTGCTCTGTAGAAAAATGCATTTGTGCACAAAAATAAAAAATAAAAAGTCGTGGCCTAGTGGTTAGAGACTTTGACTCCAGGGCGCCGCAGCATAAATGGCAGCCCACTGCTCCGGGTGTGTGTTCACGGTGTATGTGTGTGTGTTCACTGCTGTGTGTGTGCACTTTGGATGGGTTAAATGCAGAGCACGAATTCTGAGTATGGGTCACCATACTTGGCTGTATGTCACATCACTTTAATAAACTGTGTCATTAATGAGAAGCTTCAAGTCAACAATCCTTTATTATGTTGATCTTTTAATAGAATGTAATCAAAATCCGTCCTGAATATTGAAGAAACACATTAAACACTGAATTAAATTTTGTATTTAATTTATTATTGCTATTATGAGTGGTTTGTACATCAGTGTTGGGTAGAGTGTTGAACAGAAAACATTTCAGATATCACTGATGAGGCTGTGATGAGTCATGTCTTTGCACTTTAGTGTAAGTTGCTATTATTTTCAGCTTGTGAAGGTGGGGCCTATATTAATTATTATATCGTCATCAATGGATTTCCCTCAGCTAGGCTACAGAAACTCACTGGCCCACTTCTTCCGGGTAAGCTTTGAAATGAAGTGTGAATTTACAGCTGAGTGAGTTCCTCATCGCTAATATATAAATATCTCTACTATGACCTTTTAAATACTAATGTAAACCGTGTCAGTGCCAGACAAAATGTATACAGAAACCCCTGACATCCACATGAACTCTCTGTTTAATGAGATGAAATTTTTCTGTGAAATACGAAATGTGAAATTCTTGGACACTTTTATGTTAACCTAAATCTGCTGTTTTAGAGTTCAACAGTGCTATTGATATTCCTGTGACCTCTTTTAAAGGAATAGTTGACCCACAAATTAAAATCTTATAAAAATGCATTAATTCTTAGGCCATCCAAGTTTGTTTCTTCATCAGATTTGGAGAAATGTAGCACTGCATCAGTGTCTCAGCAATGGATGCTCTGCAGTGAATGGGTGCCGTCAGAATGAGAGTCCAAACAGCTGATAAAAACATCACAATAATCCACAAGTAATCCACACCACTCCAGTCCATCAGTTAACATCTGGAGTCTGGAGAAGACAAAAACTGCATGTTTGTAAGAAACAAATCCATCATTAAGATGGATTTAAGATAACTTCAAACCGTCGCTTCCCGCTGAAATATGAATCCTCTGACCATAATATGGATTTCTCCAGTGGGAAAAGTTGTGTGGTCTGAATCAGGAGAGAAATAAGCACAGATCAAACACCATTTACAAGTGAAAACAGTCCAAAACAGCTCTAAACGAATATGTTGGTGGATTTTGATGTGAAAGGACAACAGGTGATGGACTTTTTCACATTATTATTAAACCACATCATGCTGGTCTTGTCTGGCCAGTGGAGAACTGGCTTCCCGATCGAGCCTGGTTTCTCCCAAGCTCTCCATTTCTGTCACCGATGGAGTTTTGGTTCCTTGTCACTGCCACCTTTGGCTTGCTTAATTTCTGGCAATATTGTCGGCTTGATTTTACAGATACTACTGGAAGAGAGCTGCACTGGATGATGACATCACTCAATCAACAATGAACTGACTTTAACTGAAAAACATTGCATTGCATTATTGACAAACTATTTTGTTGTTTAACACTATAAATATACATCTGTGTTGTATAAAGCGCTATATAAGTAAAGGTGACTTGACTTGGCTCATGGATTACGAACTTGTATTTTAGCCAGAAATTGAAACCAGTAATGGTTTAAAGTTAAATTGTCTTAATGATGGATTTGTTTCTTACAAACATGCGGATTTTTTATTATGGATTATTTATTTGATGGACTGGAGTGGTGTGGATTACTTGTGGATTATTGTGATGTTTTTATCAACTGTTTGGATTCTCATTTTGACGGCACCCATTCACTGCAGAGCATCCATTGGTGAGACACTGATGCAATGCTACATTTCTCCAAATCTGATGAAGAAACAAACTCATCTACATCTTGGATGGCCTGAGGGTGAGTACATTTTCAGCAATTTTTCAGGCAAACTATTTCTTTAACTATCACGTCCACTTGTCTTTCTAAGAGACTTTTGCACAGTCCAGCTTCATATTTTCCTTGTATACCTATCAGGACTGTTCCTTTGCTTTCAAGACTATGCTGCCTGCATTATATAAATAAAAAAATATTTTTTAAAAATCCCATTTGCATTTCAGCATTATATGCACAGTATTATTATATAACAATAAAAATTAAACTTTTAATATAATAAAATTAACCTTTTCACAGTTCGTATTCATTCCCACCTAGTGTGTGATGATTTTCCTATGTGGGCAGTATAGCATTCTTAATGAAACCCCAGTATTTTTCCCTTTAACCAATTTAGAAACTGTTTACATCACGGCGATATTTTTGGTGTAGCGCATGTGGTATTCGTTTCCTGCAGTATGGTATTTAAATAAGGGTTAGAGTGCAGAATAAGATCATTATCTCTAGAAAGCATCCCTGTGAACAAGAACATGAAACTGCTAGGTCTTCTTATGACACTGTTTGCTCTTAGCTATGCAAACTTGGACAAACAAGTTGTGTGTACAACCTTACGTGAACTTCTGAACAGGCTTGAAAATCTTGAGAAGCATGAGTTCAAGGTAAGCAAATTATTTTTGCAATAAGGCGTAAGAGAAATGATTTAGTTCTTAAAAATAGTGTTTGTTTGGCTTAACATACGTTCCGTATAAGTACTAATATGGACTAATATGTTGCGCACATCAACTGACTTGAATTTTTTTAATTTCTAGGCTTTCAGCAAATCAGTACAAATCCAAACACCGAATGCAGAAATACAGAATGCAGTGAGTATTTTGTGTAATTTTCTCTGTATTTCGAACATTAAAACAATTGCTTTAAATATAATAATAAGTTGCATGAATGGATTCTTATGGGGACTGTTTTTTAACCACAGCGTGAGTGTGACGCCTTACTTGCAAAACACCTGAAGCATTTTATAAAGTCAGTTAAAAGTGCAGTACCCAGAAACCAGTATGCCAACATTTTAGACAACGTGAATAAGATACTGCAGGAAACTGAAGTCAAGGTAAGACTTTTGTTTTGAATTATTTACACCATCCATTGTTTAACCCCAGAGACACATCATCAAGACTTGTTAAACATTCTCATATCATTTTAACATCTCTGTTCAACTAAAGAAGGAATTTTATGTCTTATGCAGCATAGAAATATGAGCTAGGTTATCATTTTGAGTAATAGAAAACATGTATTTTGTCCTTTGATTTTTCCAGAATGGGTCAATCGTCACCTGCACCTTCACAACGCATAACCTCACAAAAGTTACACCAGACGATATCAAGCCTTTGATTCAGGATAACATTAAGTTCATCCAAAAAAGGAATGTGATCTGCAAATAGAAGAATCTTGCAAGTCACAAAAGTAAACTAAACGGATATACTGCTATGGAGATGTGGATTACATATTTATTCATTTGAAATGTCTATTTTTTTTTAACTTAATATTTATATATCTATTTATTTGTTGGCCTATTTATTTATTTATTTATTTTGACCAGTGTGTGTTGGTTGTTCTCTATCCTCGAACTTGTTTGTAAAATGAAATGTATCTAATTCAAAAAAGTGAATGTTATTATCTTCATCACAGGAAGAAAAATGATCAACACTATACTTTATTTTTTAAAGTTTGTTCTTGTATTGTAGCAATACAATCATCTTTTAAGATCCACAGATTTTATGATGAACTGAATTCTGAATAAAAAGAATATATTTAAGATCAACTTTTTCTGCTGCCTCATTCATTTGTCTTGATTCTTACGCTGTAATGTACACACTGTTAGAAAACAAGAATCTGTAGAAAAACGGAAAAGGTGATTTTCTGACAGGACACTTTCTGTTCATTTTATTGACATTTCCTTTAAACCTACAGCACGCTGCATACGTCAAAATACAGGGAAAACACCTGTGAAAAATCAGCATGGAAATTCCTTCGTATTTACATAGTACATTAGACCCTATTTTTACAGACTTTTTTTGTCTGCTAAATGCATTTCAGTCTCTTCAGTGCATGACAATTATACATGCTAAACTGCTACAAAATTTCATGTTGAGTTGCATGTATACTCAGCACATCTGTATTGCTGCCGTAGTGATGTAGTCCATTAAACTTCACTCACTTGTAACTGACAAGGCTGTGTATTTGTTTATCTTCCTTTGGCTTTACTGATGGATTTGCTGCATCTTGAAGGAGGCCGTGTGTACAACATTAAGTCTGATGGATGGAAACAGACAGTCCCGCAGCTGCTGGCAGCGTCCTGACGAGATGGAACATCCCTAACAACACAGCAAGACCGTTATCCCAGAAATTGGACTTCCTCTATATAAAGACTTCAAGATCAATCAATTCATGGGTCTTCCTGTGAATAACCTGCACTTTTATGTCCCATTAGTTATTTTTTGTTAAAGGTAGAGGCAGATATCCTTTTCTAACTTAAAGGTGAGAACTATTAGAACTCTTATCTAAACAATATCAATGTAGCATTTAAAGCAGCTATTTTTAAACATCAAATGTCTGAATCCCCCTTAAAATATCAGGGGTTTTTTTACCGACACCTTATCTAGACTTTGTCCACTACCAAAAAAGGGAGCCATCAGCTGCATTGCAATTACTTTATTTATAAACCCCATCTGGTTAGAACTGGACTAGTCAGAGACACAGACAAGACGCGATCCAGTCACACAATACACTACATAACCCACATTTTGTGCGTGTTAATGCATCACTGAAATGCATTCTATGGAAAATCCATGCATAACACAATTTAGCCGGTTACTTCCCTGTTTTGTTTTTCATTGTGGTTGTGATTTCAGGTTATCATCTCAGAAAAATATATTTTTGACACAGACAAAATGTTCCATATAAAAGTACCAAAACATTTGATAAGATGCTATCTTGACAGTCATGTGAGTATTTTGAGGAGGAGTGTGGGAAAGAGATGGGTTTTGCTGGTTTCCTGCACCAAAAAAAAAAAGTGTTTTCTACCAATACTTTCTGATTTTTTGCTTCAGACAAACTGTCAGACAGTGCCAGACGGTGATGACTGAAATAATTCATACAAGTCAGATAATGATTTTGAAACTGCAAGAGCAGCTGGAGGTTGTGTAAAAGCTCTCAACTCAGCCCTCAGTGACTCCAGACAGGTCGTCTGCTTTAACGCTATGATTTATGGGATGATGGTGGCCGAATCTAAACTCACAGTTCACCGTGCTTTTGATGATTCTTCAGGTGTCCACTTTCATCAATCCAACCTGAGAAACCAGTAGCCATGTCTGCATTGATCCGAATCTGATCCTGACCTTAATCAGGAAAGAGCCGCAGAGGGAAATGATAAACCTTATATGGTCAGTTTATACAATGAGGCTTTACCAATCACATTGATTAACGATTTACATATGAATTTCGATTTTCTATTAGTAAACCTAATTAGTAATATTTCCTCTAAAACATGTTGTTGTTGTTTTCTTTTCGAGTCTAATAATCAGTATTCGGAAGCAGAAACTTTGGTTCTTAGGAAACAGATCCTTTCCAGGTTTCAGTGACTGATACGATTATAGTAATATAATAATTAAATGCAAGCATTTAATGATGCCTACCAATAAATATGATGTGCACAAGGATCAATATTTAAAATAGTGCATGCGTGCTTATAAAAAAATTAAAAGCTTTCAAAATGCATTGGCTGTTATGAGAATGTGGCATCAAAAAAATTAATTGTCACACTAAAAAGGAAAAAGTAACTTTTAAGGAAAAGGACATTTATTGGCAAAGAGAATGCATGATTTTTTTCTGGCAACCAATGCTTGCTTTGAGTCTTTCAAAGCACTGCAAGATGAGCCAAGTTGTCGCATAAAAAATACACAAAAAAAGTTAATTTTATAGCCCATTATATATCTAATGCATGTCTTCTCTTTTAAAAGAGACCTGTTCTCAGGTTGAATACAAGAGTTAATTAAGCAGCATTCATCTTGATGACTTCATGACAGCTGCTAGGTCAGTCTAATATCTACTCATAATATAAAGCTTTGCTCGTCAAACCCACCAACATTGTCTTCATCATCACAAAATTTTCTCTCACACATTTCAACTAAATTGCATGTTTGATCAAATTTCAAGAACCACTTTGAGATTTACAGTGAAAAAAGTAAAATATATTACATAGGACTTTTTATCCTACTCTTCATACCCCCCTCATGCCAATGTGTTTATACTCAACTAATTAGATGATCTACCATAGTAATAATTTGATCAGCATTTTATCTGATAAGCACATTAGTTCAACATATTACATGCATCATATATATATATATATATATATATATATGAAATATGCTGTGTTGCATGGCTTTTAATATTGCGAAAATAATTTTGCAAACAGAATTATTACATTTTGTAACTTAATATGCAGAAATTAGCATTTTAATAACGAAACTGTGTTTCTAAGACGGACTCCTAACAACAAGTGACACTGCATATCAAAAATAAAAGCGCAATAGAAATGCAAAAGCATGAAGAAACTCATTTTGTCACTAGGCTATAGGACTCCCCATTAGGTGGCCTCGTTGACTTGATTTAGGTTGTAACATCTGACAATCCAAATATGTGAGTTTTACGACGCATTTCCTTATTTCAGGTATCAGCATCAGCAGTGAAAATCTGCAGCTCTCAAGTGAATTAATGGGTTAGAAATTCATTCATACAGTAGCCTACTGAAGAGAAAAAAGTATAAGAGCAATAATAAAAATGCAGTCATGTAATTCATATCCTGAGCATAAACTAAAATGAACGCATCATGAATCGTTCAAGTTCAATCGTAATAGAATCGCAACATTAGAGCGCATTGGAGCATCAGAGCTCCTCTGTGACTCACAGAGTTTTTTTTTTTAATTCAGCACCGACTCTAAAACCGGACGACCTACTGTTAGAGTAAATTCTCAAGCCCCTCGGGCTCGGACACGGCACATCTCGGTGTGAAGCGCGTTGGTCATGTCACTCGGCATCGGGTCTCACCGATCGCGCAAACGACGCGCATTGCTCAACCTCAAAAAAGAACACCTTCATTTCTGCAGCATGAAGATGCGCTGGAGTCATTCATCGAGGACGGACACGAAGCAAGTTTTCTTTCCTGTTTATTCAAATGAATCGTTTTAAGGACAGGGCGGTTCAAAGAGCAAACAGTGCAACGTTTATTCGGATAAATGCGAAACGAAGCGCTTCAGTATCATCTAACAGGTCAGTTTAATATTAGTTTTGTCCCTTTGTTGACACACAGAAATGCAGGAACAGGTTATTGCTCACTGGAATCTGAGCAAAACGTGTCTTTTATGATGTAAGGACTCCTGCACGATCACCACTAGATATATAAGAGAACTCCGGATGGGTGAGTCAAAACGTGTGCAAAGTAATCAATTAAACTTTGTTTTGATGGATGGAGGATCACTGATGCTACTACAAGATGATTATGTTTCTCTGATTGGCATGCCATTATAACTGGACGCTGGAATGCAGGAAAGTGTTTTGTGCAATGGAGTATGAACTGGAAATATGAATGTCCCACAGTCAGCGTTACCTGAGGTGTGACAGGTCTGACGGACTCTACGAGTGTTTGAATACTTTTTAATGATGCAGTGAGATATTAGATGCACGGGATAATAGCAGTGATGGATTTGAACTTGACAACGGTCATTGACAGCGGCTTCATGGAAAGCGACCGGTCCACGCGGGTTCTGACCGGTTGCTTTCTGTCCGTTCTAATCCTCTCCACTTTGCTCGGCAACACACTGGTTTGTGCAGCTGTCACAAAGTTTCGCCACCTGCGCTCTAAAGTCACAAACTTTTTTGTCATCTCGCTGGCCGTGTCGGATCTGCTGGTGGCCATTCTGGTCATGCCCTGGAAGGCCGTGACAGAGGTAGCTGGCTTCTGGCCCTTTGGTGCGTTTTGTGACATTTGGGTGGCTTTCGATATCATGTGCTCCACAGCGTCCATCCTGAACCTGTGCGTTATTAGCGTGGACCGATACTGGGCCATTTCCAGCCCGTTCCGCTATGAGAGGAAGATGACTCCCAGGGTGGCCTTTGTGATGATCAGTGGGGCTTGGACTCTATCCGTGCTCATCTCCTTCATCCCGGTGCAGCTCAAATGGCACAAGGCTCAGCCGATGAGCTTCACGGAGGTCAACGTGTCTCACAAGGCTCTGCTGACGGACAACTGCGACTCCAGCCTCAACCGAACGTACGCCATTTCATCCTCGCTCATCAGCTTCTACATTCCCGTCGCCATCATGATTGTAACGTACACTCAGATTTACCGAATCGCCCAGAAGCAGATCCGACGCATCTCGGCTCTGGAAAGGGCAGCAGAGAGCGCCAAGATCCGCCACAACAGCATGGGCGGCAGCTCCAACATGGACTCGGAGAGCTCCTTCAAACTGTCCTTCAAAAGAGAGACGAAAGTCTTAAAAACGCTGTCTGTTATAATGGGGGTTTTCGTGTGCTGCTGGTTGCCCTTCTTCATCCTGAACTGCATGGTGCCGTTTTGTAAGCGCACGTCGGCCGGTCTCCCCTGCATCAGTCCAACAACATTTGATGTTTTTGTCTGGTTCGGATGGGCCAATTCTTCTCTCAACCCCATCATATACGCCTTCAACGCCGACTTTCGCCGAGCTTTTGCCATCCTTTTGGGATGCCAGAGATTCTGTCCGGGAAGCATTAGCATGGAAACACCTAGCCTGAACAAGAACTGAAAAGCAATGTAACACCAATCCTTTGCCAAAGGAAAGCAGGGGGGGAAATGGATTTGGGATTAAGACTCTGGGAAGAGAGCCCTCCTGCTGTGCTGGAGAGCAGGGGAAGTGGCTGCGACGTCCCATAAGCGAAGCTAATCTCTATAAAAAGCAATACTTCCCCAAAGAATGACACAAGTGTGGTCTGTGCATTCCCAGTGTCTTTTTCAGATCATGAACAGATTACTGAAGTCAGAAGTCAGACGTGCAATGTTTTATCAAAAGAAATGTAGATGTTTCTTTGAATGTTCTGTGGAAGTCTTGTTTATTTTAAAGAGGCTGTACAGTAATAAAGTTAAAGCACTGGGCAAAACTGCAATTCGATGGAATAAATGTTGTGTATTTACTGCAAATGAGTGGAGAATATGTTTGTCATTCCATAAATATCTGAAATATCACTGATTTAATGACCATTCCAGTCATTTCCAATAATATTCAGTGTAATCTGAATCTAATACATCGCTGCTTGATAAATATCTGGCTCATCCTCTCCACTCTCATTACATTTCCTTTACGTCTTGCCTTATTCATGAGATTTCAAACAAACAAGAGGGCAGATGGTCAATCATGAGATGGCCATCCCATTATTGGCGTAATGAACATGTATATTGTTCTGTGGTACTTGTTCTCTTCAAAGCCTCTGATTCATTATTAAACTGTGAAAGCTAAACACCACGACTAGCAGAACAGATGGCCGTAAAATAAAAATGCAGATGTGGCAGAGCGCTCATTTACGGTCATCAAGTAATAGATACGTTATTGTTGAGATTGTAATTATGTTCTGAAAGCATATGGGATCCTCGGTCCTGGTACAAAATAACACTGGATGTGATGCAATGTGTCATGTGATAATGTGGAAAATGAAACGTTTAGAACATCTGCGGTGAACTGAATGTAATTAATTGTGATGAGTCTAATTATGTGGTCGGTTTTATGGTATTTTTGTGGCAGAGATATTTTCATGCTTTCACAACACATCATTTGGTGCTGTTACTTGTATTCCAGAGTACTGCATTTATTATGGTGTTTAGAGAAGGACACCGATTCAGTGATTTAGCATTACAATGTTGCAGTAGAATTAAATGATATTTAACTTATTTGACAACTGATGAGAAAGTACATATGTAAAGCAAACAGTAGGATTCATGGTGTTGTTTGTACTTTCTTTGTGAACACTAACCTATGCAAAACATAGTCTAGAAAATACATCTCTGGATTAATAATTCCTCAGCACTCAAGATCTTATTCTTCACTTGATGAAACTTGAATAGGAAGCAATAACAGACAGCAGGAACTGTGGCTCTCAACCTCTTAAACTTTCATTTGTTACCATCAAGCTGTCTTGACACTGTGCAAAGCTGGCATAAATAGAGATAATAAGCTCAGAGGAGTTGGGGAGTCAAATTGTTTTTGTTTGCCAGCCTCCGTGAATGTGTAAGAGTCAAGCTCTCACAGCAGGGCCCTCAAAACTGACATTTCCACTCAGCTTCAAATATAACACTCTCATGTTAGACACAATAGGAAGCATATTGGATGAGTTATTAAACAGCAGACGCTGTGCTTAAGATCCAGAAACAGCAGTGCATGAGTCATCACTGTCATTTGTTTCAGTTGTGTTTGGTCTGTGTCAGCTGACAGGAAATAGTGGGGCCACTGTGTAATTAGTGTAATGAAGAGCATTAGTATTGTATAGCGTACTTGTGCATACCTAATGGACGGATACCATAGGTGTGAACATATATTCAATTTACCATCCTCACAGAAATAAAGCCACACACTGGTGTAAAACTATTCAATCTTTATTAAATCTTTAAACTTCTGGTGGTGACCTGAAACCTTAAAGGGATAGTTCACCTAAAAATGAAAATTTGATGTTTATTTGTTTACCCCCAGGACATCCAAGATGTAGGTGACTTTGTTTCTTCAGTAGAACACAAACCAAGATTTTTAACTCAAACTGTTGCAGTCTGTCAGTCATATAATGGAAGTGGATGGGAATCACGGTTAAAACATACAATAAAACTAAAAAAAAATACATGCACAGACAAATCTAAATTAAACCCTGTGGCTCGTGACGATACATTGATGTGTAAAGACATGAAATGATCGGTCTGTGCAAGAAACTGAACAGTATTTATATTGTTTTTTACCTCTGATTCACCGCAATGTCCAAACTGTCCTAAGCTCGTTCTCAACTACCTGCATGTGACGTGTCTTCTTCTTGCTTTATGGCAGATCATAGACTTATAAATGCATTACCGCCACCTATCTCTCAAATGGACCATTGACACTCTATCTACAATCTCATTTAGGAGTGTCAGTGGTCCATTTGAGAGATAGGTGGCGGTAATGCACTTATAAGTCTAAGATCCGCCATAAAGCAAAAAGAAGAAGAAGAAGACACGTCACCCTCAGGACAGTTAAGACATTGCGCTGAATCAGAGGTAAAAAAAAAAAAAAAAACGACATAAATACTGTTCAGTTTCTTGCACAGACCGATCGTTTCATGTCTTTACACATCAATGTATCGTCACGAGCCGCAGGGTTTAATTTGGTTTTGTCTGTGTATGTTTTTTTGACCTTCAAAGCCGTGATTCCCATCCACTTATGTTATATGACTGACAGACTACAACAGTTTGAGCTAAAAATCTCTGTTTTAGTTCTACTGAAGAAAGAAGTCACCTACATCTTGGATGCCCTGGGGGTAAGCAGATAAACATCACATTTTCATTTTTGTGTAACCTATCCCTTTAAGGCATAATTTCTTCTTTAATCTAACCCTTAAGTTAAGGTTTAACCTAGGTTGATTATGGAATTTTAATAATAATTAATTTATTAATAATAATTGTGACTTGAATAAACTCAGTTAATTTAGATGTTAACACATGAAACACATTCATCCATTTATGTTAATTCGGAGATTCAAAAACAATAGTAAATAATAAAATAATATTAACAATTATTAAAGCACTTAAAATCAGTGCATTGAGATATTACCACATGAATCACATTTTTACACAGGAAAAAAAAAGTGCTTCAGGTGGAAAATTTTAATTAGTCAAAATATTATTAAAATAAATGAATATTGTCTAATTCATCTGTATAGTGCTTTTCACAAAATGCATAATTTCAAGCAGCTTTAAAGAAAGTAAAGTAGTTTTATAATGTAGAGTTAATTGGGCAAGAATGTAGTTGTTTAGACTTAAGATATGTGGTTTGTTAATAAAAATAGCACCTATTCAAAAATGTTCACCACTACTGATGTCTCTGTAGTGGCGAAACATGAGATTTAATTCATCTTGGGTAAATCCAACGGGCAGTCTTTGGTCTCATGAATCTATTAGTTGTTCCAGAGCAGATATTTTTAGTAGTATTTAATAATAGTATGTGGTATTGAGAAACTCAAATATTTATCGGTTTTGTTCAAAGCGTTCAAAGAGTAAGACTCTTAAAAAGTAATAATAAAAATAAGATTGGATGCCATTGGTCTAAAAAAGTGTAGTGCTCAGGCACACATTACTGTTAACATTATTGAATCAACCTTAGGTTACAACACCGGAGCAAGCTAAATGTAACGCTAAGCTTAACATTGTTTGTAATGCTAAGAAGTGCAGCCATCTGGACACTTAGGCCACATTGAAAATTGTAAGAATGCCACTACATTAGAAATACATTATCAAATATATGGTGTCTGGAAATAACACAAGAATGAAGCTAGACCTTTTCTTAGACTTACTTATTTTAGCTTTGACTGAAATCAACTGATGCCATGGTTTGTTTGTAGTTGACGAAGTCATTTCTCCTCTAGTTTGCACAGGTGTCCTAGCAGAGTAACCACACCCTTACGAAAAATAAGTTTATTCAAGTGTGCTATTAGTATATTTCTTTTAAACTAAAAAATAGAAAAGTATGCTTTTAGTTTACTTTTTATGTACTTCTCAGAAATATGCTTAAAATGACATTTAAGTATACTTGACTTATACTTACAAAAAGTCTAAATATATTTGAGCCATACTTGTGCTCCTAGAATCCGTGTTTTCATTGTTATACGGTAGAGGGCGCTATACACATCTTCTGCACAGAATTTCCAAAAATACACAAGTGAAGAAGAAACAACAGATACTAACACATGTAACATCTGACATGAAACAGAATCAAAATCGTAAAGTTATGGAATAAAATGTCGACCGATGAAGAGGTAATAATTACAGTCAAGCTTTGGGGTGTTGATCGACTCCATCTACGTTTTGATTATCATTCTGAATCCAATTCATAGTCTTTTTTCAGCTTTTTGTTCAAAATGTTATTTCTTTATTTTTTTAAATAAAACTTACCCACATTAAAGTGTTTAAAAAAAGAATGCATGAAGCTAGAATAAAATGTTTTTGTTTACGAGCAGATACGCTGTTCTTTCTTTGGATGTTTTGTATGTTCAGATATTTATATAACAAAATATATACGAATTAAAACCTAAATAGGGACATAGTAGTATACTTAAAGTATGATGTAAAGTTCACTTAAAGAAAACTTATGAGTATACTTGCAGTATAAAACCACTAAACTAGTAGTTTACTGAGACTATACTTCAAAGTGTATACCTATCAGTATACCTATAAGTTCACTTTTAGTATAATTGCAGTACAAATTACAAACATAGAGGTAAACTAGTTGTTTACTCAAAGTTTGCTACTGTTATACTTAAAGTATACTTAAAAGTATACTTTTATATACTAGAAAGTGGGCCAATTTAGTCCCAAGGAGTATTGAAACAGTACACTTACAAGTATACTACTACAACACTGATATCTGTATACTTGCTACATAAAGTATACTTAAAAATATACTTGAACTTTACTTAAGTATACATAATAAAATAAACTTGAAGTATACTACTTTTTGGTAAGGGCAGGTGAATCAAGTTAACGGTTCACAGCCAAGAAGTGTCCGAATATGTTTTTGAATTCATTTGAACAGTATATCTATTGTTTCAAACCTAACTTTTACGTAAAGTCTGTCTGGGGAAAATTACACTTGCTTTTGTCATCTAATGCCACAACATTCATACATTTTTAAGAGTAACCTAAGTGTCCAAATACTTCTGTGGTCACTGTAGTAGCCTTTAGAAATAATTGGTTACTGATGACCTCAGAGAGAGAGACAGAGAGACAGGAAGAGGCCCCTTAGAGAGAGACTTGCATAAGCAGTCTATTACCACAATTTCCCAACAATGTCAGTTTTGGGTAAAATGGGGGAGAATCATGACTGTGTTTCTCTGTGTGACTAGGGACTGTCCAATAACAGACATGTAAAGACTGGTGGAAGAAATTGGAGAAATTTGCTACACACTGCCTATGTCCACATTCTCATCTGAATGATGGAAGTGCAATCAGTCCTTTAGATTAATTCTATCCCCTCTCATTTAAAATGAATAGGCTGAATCACAACCGCTACTGTATGTATTACCAGAACTAATGCATTTCTAATAGCATGCATACAACTGCTGTGACAGATTAATAAGTAAAGGGTCGCAACGATAATGCGTCAACAGATCCTCATGCCAAATGACATATCTGCACGTTTGATGTCAAAGGCTACGGTGACTGCTGCACATGCTGATGTCTTAATGCAAGCACACGGCATGAGTAAGTGATGTTTTAGTTTTTGCACAGCCGTTTAACTTGTCACTCAACCTTCACCTTGTTACACAAGGAGCATTGAATTTGTAAGGTGGAAACAGCAGCCAGCATTATCCAACCTTATTACAAAGTAAAGATGGGTGGTTGCAGTCTGTTGGGAGCAATAACACATTGTACCGCTAAAATAAATCTCAGCAGCCATCAGCAAACTCTGCATTAATCCACACTAATCCTTGCAGTCCATTCACATGTCAGGGCCAAATGGTGCACCCATTTTGCCAAAGAAGCCCCTGACTGGAACTTAAGAGTGAGTGAGAGAGTGAGTAAATTCCTCTCCAAAAATGCAAACATGCTTGAGTTGTGTTACAGAGATTATGCTAAATCAATTAATAAAAGACAAGGCTGTTGACAATGGTTGAACATGTGCCAGTGAATATATAGATGCTGTCATGCTGATTTGGATCTGTATTACTGTGCCTGCTAGTAGTTTTATCATGAAAGTAAATAATGGTTTTAAAAGATTATATAATTACTTTTTGTTTGTTTAATTGCTAACATCAAAATAATTTCAATATATAGGGTACAACAGGGCTAAAGGAACACCATAAGGAAAATTTGCTAGAGTAGTAACAATAAATATGATATTTAATTACATGACATGATTAATACCTACCATTTTTTTTCATTATAAACATAATTATTGACTATTTGAATCTAACTATGTCATGTCAACTAATGTAAAAGTTAGCTATTTATCATCCCCTCTCGTCTACGCATCCCTGCCTATGCTTAAGTATATTTGGAGTGTCTATTTACACTAAGTGCAAACAGCCCACCTTGTTGGCAGAGACAGTCAACAGTTGTCAGCTTTGGTGGTGTAGATGGTAAAACGTGTGACGTACTCATTTTGACGTGATTGACCCAGGTTCGAATCCGCCTTTTGGTGAACTTTTTTCTCCCTTTTCAAATTCAAATCACATCAGAAAAGCATTTATTTTCAATGAAAATGAAGGACATAATCAAAAAGTTGAAAATAAAGTATCGGATAGGGTTAGGGTAGGTGTTGGGTGTGTTTTGTTTTTTATTTAAGGTGGCATCCATTTAATTTGAATTTGAATTCAAATTTACACTCAATAAGTTATTATTGCATACTATTTTATAATGTACTACAATACTGAGGTGCAGATAATTGACACTATTTGCAATAAGTAGTATACATAGCAGAAAATCCTGCTATTGTGTAAATAGCATATCACTAAAAAAAATGGCAGTCTTACTTTGGAGTTGGGTCAAGCTCTGCCTATGGAGAGATAAAAAAGGTTTTCAAAATCACCCCCACTCACAAATCGCACTCTGCAATAATCTATTATTCTTTTAAAAACATTAAAAATCAAGCTAAAGAGTTCAGAAGGACTAGCTTCAAAGGATCAACCAATTTTTACCTGTATAAATAAATTCGGATGTTTAAGTGCTGCGGTGAGATTTTGTGCCATCTAGTGGTTAAGTAAGTAAGTAAGTAAATGAATGAATGCACCTTTCACCCTGGTGTGCCTTAAAGCAATAGTTCGCAAAAAAAAAAAAAAAAAAAAAAAAAAAAAAAAAACCCTTTCCTGAAAATGTACTTACCCTCAGTCCATCAAAGATATAGCCGAGTTTGTTTCTTCATTGCTCTATTATGAGTAGGGAACTCATTTTTTTAGCCTTAACCAGCGGTTTGAGTGAAAACCGTCTTAATGATGAATTTGTTACAAACTCACAAGATGTTACCCGATGGACTGGAGTGATGTGGATTACTTGTGGATTATTGTGATGTTTTTATCAGCTGTTTGGACTCTCATTCTGACGGCACCCATTCACTGCAGATCATCCATTGATGAGCAAGTGATGTGATGCTACATTTCTCTAAATCTGATGAAGAAACAAACTCATCTACATCTTGGATGGCCTGAGGGTGAATCAATTTTCAGCAAATTTCATTTATGGGTGAACTTTTCCTTTAACCCCATTGTCTGCTGTGATATACCAGAAATCTTAAATAGTATTTTAACATCCCTTGTTGAACTATGACGTACTTGATACAGTGTGCGAAAGCAACATGTTAAGTGTGAGAAATGCAGAATGAAGCCAGGCATAATGAACGTAATGTAGATTAGAGTTTGATGGTTTGGCCTTTCCAAAATAGGATTGCACATTGAAGGACGGAGTCAGGGGAAGCTGTGTCATGTTTGAATGGATGCAATGCTAATGCACTGCCCTTTAGGCCTGTTTTTGAAGTGTGGCCTGTCCAATCTGACTAATCTCATCACATCACTGCCATTCGTGGACAGATGCCCTCTATCAACAAAACAAGACTCCCGCTTCGCGCTGAGAGGATGAGAGACTGAAGGACTTAGGTAGATAAAAGTGAGGGAGAAAAGTTGTTTTCTTTGCATTCCCCTCAGAAAAACACAAACTGGCAACATACATACAGGCGGAACTGAAGTGCAGCACCTCAGCGGCGAATGGTGATAATTGGCAGATTGTTAAAGACAACGTTACCTCTGGAGTGGTTTGGATGCCATTCAAAAGCACAGGGCGCAATTAAGCATGACTGAAATTCCTGCTCGCTGCCAACAATTAGACCTCCAACAAGGGCATCCAGCTCTCAAACGATGCTGCGGCGCTTGCTTCGCGTCCGACTCACCTTAGGGAGCACCTGAAATCCACAGCCGCATGAGTCATGCACAACAAAAGGCTAATGCAAATAACAAAGCTGAAAAATATGGCAGATCAAGAATCTGGGTCTGGCCTTGCCGAAGAAGCACAAACAGTTCAGCATTCAACAAAACAGCTTTAAATAAAATTGCAATGGTGCCCATGTTGAAGTAGAAATTCTAGATTCACAAAGGCAACAGCAAATAGCAGGCTAAATATGGCCCTGTTAAAAAAAAGCTTGTGTCAAATGGGTTCCTGGGAGCCAGCCGACCCCCTCCGAAAAGGAAGAGTTAAATATACTCAGCCGCAGCTGTGTAGGGTTTTTACATCCTGAATATTTCATATACAGTGTAATCCAGAAAATGAGTTCAAGAACAACAAGGGCTTTTAGTCTTTCTCAGTTTTCCCCCTTTTTTTAATGGTTATTTTAAGCAAGTCTAAAAATCAAAAAGTTATGCTTTAATTTAAGGTGCCCTTGATACCGTGTAATTATACAATTAATTACTGAGTAATATTAATTAACGGCATGTATACTTACTTTAGGGTTAAGATTAGGGTTTGGTTTAATGTTAGTCACTTTTAATCATGAATAATTAACTTATTAGTATAGTAACTGCGTGTAACAAGGACACTGTGAAATAAAGTGTTATCATCTTTAATTATAAATGTAAAGTTATTTTTAGTATTAATTATATAGTATTTTAAATTTGTATTAATGTTTTGATTTTGTCATATGATATTTTCTATTTTCATTTTAATTTTAGCTTACTTTTTGGTACTTTTGTTATGTGCTTTTGCCATTTTTATTTTAATGATTTTTTTGATTGTTTTTTTTTTAAATATTACTATTGAGATAACTATATAATTATTTCAGTTTTAGTTTTTAATTTTAGTGCTTCAAATTCTACTTATTTCAGGTAGTGTCCACAGCAACATTTTTAATTTTCATTAAGTTTTTGTTAAGGATAATAACCTTGATTAATGTGCTGGAAAGTGTTGTTGCTTGCTGACATACTGACAATTAGGAATGAAACATTTATTATTATTATTATTATTATTATTATTATTATTATTATTATTATTATTATTATTGTGATAAATACGGTTTCAATGATGAATAAAATAAGAAACAGTCAGGATTTTTATTGTGGTTTATCATCAGGTCCCTACTGAGAATCATGATAAAAAGGTGATTTTAAATTTTTTAACAAAAATCTTGCCAAAGATTTGGTAAACTTTATTCCAAAATGATCACTAACCTAAATCTTATAATGTGCTGTTTAAAAGCCATCGAGTCTCTGAACTTGTAACACAGATTAAGTGATTTAAACAGTGCTTTAAATGTCTAGTCTTCATCCACAACCTTTTAGTTTTTGTTCAACAAACTTAGAAGCACAATCCAATCCCTTGCTCTTTGATAAAAGCGAGAAAAGAGGCCGTATCTTGCATGTCACATGCACCCTACAGTCCGACTGAGAAACTGATGACTCACTCAAAACAAGAGCAACGGCTTCCAGAGGAGAATAAATAAATAAATATGAAACTGAAAACAGCTGCATGAACCTCGCTCAGTTCATGCAAGAGCAAAGCAAACATCTATGTTCTAGTTCTTACAGTATGTAAATGATCGAGATGCAGAGGCAGAAACGCTCACACGATTTTCTCGATATTCGTTGGTTTATCACATCAGTGAAAGAGAATCGGTATTCATTGAAAGTCACATCTCCAGTCCTAATACACACACTGAAGCAGATGCTGTGGCGTACAAAATCTCCTATACAGCATTCCCACCATCATCACAATCAACTCGCTGTACAAACACTCCCTCACAGAGAGGTCAAAACCTTAAAACATGCACAACCCTCAGTGTTTGGGAACATATTTTGTATACATTGATTCTCACGCTAAAACCAGTGTTTTGTTGAACCACAGCAACAGTCGTTTTACATAGATGACTTGTTCTCGCAGTGCTGAGGTATACACAAAACTAAATTCGCCATGCAATCGCAGTTGAGGTTATTTAAAGCTGCTGTATTTTTAGGTCACTGGCATTTTTTTTATTTTTTTTTTTTTTTTTAGCACTTTTGCATTGCCAGTGAAATATTTATAATGGGCCCAACCTCTAAGCTAAGACCTTTCAACCTTGCACATGGGGAAAAAAAGCTCCACTTCCAGCCCGGAGATCAAAGTCACTGAAGTGCAAGCTCTCGTTCAGCTAAACAATGTCCACACCACTGGCATCAGAGGACCACAACTGGGTTGTTCTGCATCCTGTGATGGAGAGTCGTAGAGACGGAGATATAACATTCTCAGACAGAAATAGCCATGGGGGGAGAGCTGTGATCCACAAAGAGTTGGATGAGAGGATGTTCCTCTCTCCGTGTGATTGTCTTTGAATCTGACACACTTCAGCCTAAGGCGGCGGTTCTTAACTGGTTTTGCTTCAGGACCCGGGTTTTACTTTGGACATTGAGTGATGATGACCCAACACGGTAACAGAACTGTTTAACAAAAAAATGAAGTATACAAAAACTGACATTTTACATTCAATAGTTGTCTTATTGGTTACCAGTATTGGGTAGTAACTGATTACATCAAATCTGGATTGTAATTAGTTTATATTACATTTTGAAATGCTCATAATCAGATTACAGTTACTTTTTTCTGGATTGCATGATTGCATGTGATGAAGGGGTTCCCAAACTTTTGATCTAAAATATTTACTTGAAGTCCCCCCTTTTAAATCCTTTTTAAAAACACATTTGCATGTTCTGTGATGTCTGTTAATTGTCATACATTTCTATTTGTTTTTTTATAACAATAATCCAATTTAAATATATAAATAAGTTATGTCAAAAGTAATCCAAAAGTAGTTGGAATACATTACATAAAATGAGTAATCATGATTACATTACTGACTACATTTTTCATCATGTAATTTGTAGTCATTCACTACAGACTACAGTTCGTATAATCTACCCAGCGCTGATGGTTTCCAAAAGTGGCTCTTTGAATGTTTCATTCGCAAAAACATTGTGGTCAGGCACAATGTTATAGGTGAACCTGATTTAATGTAGTCTGGCTTTTCTTTTCTTTGTATGATTTTGTTTATGGTATTTGAGAATGTCACGACTTTCCCGCTTTTTAACTTCTGCCTAATTTGGCTAGTTTCAACTGATGAATTTGTGTCGAAATACAGAAGAAATTGACTGGAAACACTGCCTTTGATGTTTTCCCTCTCTTAAAGATCCAGTAAGAGGTTTCTGAGAAATGCTGTTGAAAGTGGAATGGACAGAGCACCAAAACACATTTGTAGCCTTGTAGTAAGGGGCGTGTCCACTCATGATGGGGGAGGTGCCTGTGTTGCATTGCATTTTTGTGAATTTGGGGGCGGAGCTATTTGTGATCTTTTTGGGGCGTTTATTAGAAATTAGCTTACTGCACCTTTAAAAGTTAAAGTTAGGCTTATTGACTTTGCAAACTTTACATAAATATAAGGTAGCAGCTAATAACACTAAGTAAAAGACATAATATTCAGTAATACTAAATTTCTTTCATAATTGATTAATTTTGCAGCATTGACGCTGTTATTAATCTGATTTGAATTCATTTTAGTTATTGAACTGAACTGAACCAACACTGAACTGACTTGAGCTGAATTATGACACCACTGCCTTTACAGCAGAATTTGAATTTGTCTCATATTTGAAGACTTTTTTATGACTGAAGCATTTATAAATAAAGGTGACTTAACTGTTAAAAAAGAGATTAAGTTGATAAAAAAATGCAGTAAAAACAGTAATATTGTGAAATATTATTGCAATTTAAAATAGCTGTTTTCAATATATTGTAAAATGTAATTTATTCCTGTGATGCAAAGCTGAATTTTCAGCATCATTACTCCAGTCTTCAGTGTCACATGATCTTCAGAAATCATTCTAATATGCTGATTTACTGCTCAAAAACATTTCTGATTATTATCAGTCTTGAAAAGATTTGTACTGCTTGATATTTTTGGCCAAAACTGTGAGTTTTTCACGATTCTTTGATGTAAGATAGTTCAAAAGAACAGAATTTATGTGCAATAGAAATCTTTTGATTTCATTTAATGCATCCTTGCTGAATAAAAGTATTAATTTCATTAATATATATATATATCAACCACAAACTTTATACTGTGTAAATATCGGTACGTACTTTTGCACCAATAGCAATACAACTCATTTTGCTTACACTATATAGTAACAGATGTTTCACTCAAAGTATAAATAGTAAGTAGTATGCTATTTGTACTGAAGGTAAGAGCAATGATGGACAGAGTTAGTGAAATCAATCTTCACCAATCAGGATCATTATTCGCACTGAGTGTAAACAGACACTGCCCTTATTATTTGCATTAGCATAATTTTCCCTGCAGTCTGCAATCCTATCAGAACACACCTACGACCCATTTTTGATTCCCAACCCGACTAAGAATAACTGGCCTAAAGGATATAACATTAACATCTTTAGCCGCCTGAGTTTGTGTAAGTAGTATTTAACGATTGCACTTCTGTCAGAATGAGCTCAAAATGCAAATAAAGCCAAGCATCGGCTGCACCATGCATAACTGGAGAAAGAGAGATCTTGGAGGATTGCTTTCAGACAGCCTCATTCCCCTGCCGTTAAGAGGCTGAATAAAGTGATTGTTTCATGAAACACACCTGCTCAAGGGCTTTGAAGCGAGATAAAGGGATTTCCCATAATGACACCATCTAAAATAAAAAGTGTTTCATTTCAGTCGCTGGAGTACTGGAGTCACTGTGTGCTCAGATATGACTCTTTTTGTTCTCTGCTATAGATGAAATATGGATTTCCATTGTGCAAATATATCTTCCTCCATTTAAATGTGACATTCAATCTTACTGGGACGAATTGAACTGTGTGTTTTTGCAACATTGATGTAAACACAAAATCACATGAACCACGTGCATTGCCCGTTTCTTGGTAAAACATGCTTTTCATCACTGAATCATTCTACCTGATTCTATCAGCCAGACTCTTGTTTTGAGTAAGCATGTTTCTCCAAAGCTTAGTGAAGAGGAAAACACAAAGTCTGAAGTTTGTTTCTCTCAGACTGGTTTTGCTGCATGCTCTGGTGAGCAGAGAGATGTCTGAGCCACTGGTCATGTTGGCAGGTGTGTGGAGCTCAGCACAGCAGCATCGGCTGACGTCTTTTCCTCCCCATCAGAGCCATTGTGCTCTTTGTCAATCACTTGTGCAATGCTTTGAGCAATTACCACAGTTTATTCCATCCTGGACACACCTCACATATTTTGTGTAAACACTGCACACAAATTATTTGTTCCAAAGATGGAAGTTAGAATTGTGTGTCTATAAAAATGACAGGCACAGGAGATTTGTTCATAGATGCAGCCTTGAGCAGGTAAAAATATTGCACAAGATCTACCCAAGTGGTACTATGTCTTTCCATTTATATTTCATTTTATCTTATCTTTTTATTTCTGTTGTGAAAATTCTCACTAAAATGTACTGTGCACTGTTAAGTCAAGTGGTACAATCATTATATATAATAAAAATAAATATACTAATAAAATATATTATATAGAGGTATAGTACATTTTATTACCGGTATAATATCTAAAGCATATTTCATTTTTTTATTGTAAACTTAAAAATGAATGTATTTCATAGAGATAGATGCATCTAAAACATATTTTATTGTAAACTAAAAAAATAAAATAAATAATAATTGTTTTTTTATTTCATGGGCGTTATAAATAGACTGCCTTGTCTTTATTTTCTCAAAGAAATTGCTACACCTAGTGGGCATATAGTTAAAACACCAACACTTTGCAACAATCAGAAAAATGTCATCCTGTGCATTTGGCTTGGCATATATACAATATCATTTGTCACATGGTTCACTGAATCAGTTAGCAGCATATAGGAAGCCAATAATGTTTTGAAGCCACTGTTTTGTTTTAATATGCTTTATCAGTGTTTAGTCACGCATTATTTACTTCTGTCATTAGCAGAGTTGTTGTTGGTAGTCCACAAAAGGAATTGCAACTCTTTTAAGAGCATTTGGGAAATGCCTTTTCTGCAGATGTGAATATATTATTAAAAGTATCTAGTGTAGACTTCCCATGTTAATTTGTTTTACCTTTCATAATAAATTAAAACATTTTAATTATACTGTAGCATAACTGAGCAACCTTGAGCAGATAAAAACATTGCACAAGATCTTGTGTGTGTGACAAAATATCCCCGGGGTCACAGTGTTAGTGATAATACGTCTTTCCAGTCATATTTCTGTTTTACTACCATTATTTCTTTTGTGAAACATAAAGATCACTTTGTTTACAAGTCAAGTTCTACAAGCAATATATGAAAAAAAAATAAAATATATATAAAAACTTTACAATAAGGTTCCATTTGTTAACATTACTTCTAAAGCAAATTAATATCAAAAGTTGGATCTGTTAATATTATTTAACGGGCTAATATGAAATAACAGCAAATTAATCAATGTTAACAAAGATGAATAAATAATGGAACAAATGTATTGCTTAATGCATTAACCAACTTTAACTAACACAACCTTACTGTAAAATGTTACCAAGTATAAATAATGCTTAGTTTTAGGGTCAGTGGGAGGCTGTTATGTTTTTTTTTTTCTTTTTCACAGGCTCAGTGTTTAATAGTCTGAAGTGCTACATTTGCATGAATAATAATAAAAATAAAAAAACACCTTTGTCGACCTCCCCGATCGTATAGTCACCAAGGATCAAAGCTTTCCACTCAATGGCCTGAACAGTCAGAAAAACTTGGCATGAAGATCTTTTGAGCTTCAAACAAGAAGGAGTGAAACTGCCCTCCCGGGCCAAAAGTCAAGAAAGATCTGTTATCAAAAACAGTCAGAAAGATGTGTTATCAAACTAATGTTGCAGCTTGTTTTAAAAACAAAGAACCAGAAATGGACTGTGAAATGACTGCTAATTGCAACATGGTTGTTCAGTAACGAGAAACACTTAGTCGGTGCCAGACAATGCCACAGTTAAGTGAGCAAAAGAAGGTGAAGCTAATCACGTAATGCTTTCTGCTCTTTATCACTGAGCTCTTAGCATACACCATTTCACACCGGTGGAGTTAAACTTGGAGGGTAAGGACAATTAATAAAGGGTCTGGTTGATGTAGAGCTCGGCATTCACCATCAGTTAAGGCTCAAAGTCAGATCACAATACAAAGGCAAGGGTATTTTCAAAAGTGTAGACCAGACGGAGAAGATCTATGTGTTATGTGTAACAGAGGACATGCTAAGACACGGCTGGTGTCTGTGGAAGATAAGCAGTTGTGTTCAGTTCACTGAAGGGGGCTATTATATAGGGCTATTCTAGATACCCCATGCACGTTTGTGTAATTACACCAGCAGAAGATTATAGATTATTTAATGGAAAGTCAGCTGGGCAACAAAGCCAATTAATCTGTCATAAATCACATGCAACACTGACTTCCTTAAGATCGTTTTAGAACAGCATCAGGTCGACACATTCCTCCATTGCAGCACACTGAGAGATTTACGGACTGAAATACTTACGCGGGTGTTTTAGTGCGTCATGTAATGACACCGTTTAATTAACTTTCCTGGGACCACCAGCATGAAAAGAGCTGCACAGGTCAGCCGACATTTCCACTGATTATGAGCATGAATGCTTAAAAGCCTCTTTTCAGCAGCTCAATTTAAAAAGCATTAGCGATGCTGCGGATTCCTTCTCCAAAGTTTCCCTAAAACACTCACACCTCACAAATCTGAGCAAAAATGGTTTAATCGTAATAGTTTTTCCTCTAAAATTTCCAATTAAGAACAAACCAACAGCCTGCATTACAGGTCTTGGTGTAACTCTAAATCAGAAAATTCTGTAAATAAAATTGAATTCAATTTCTTAAATGTAAATACAAAGTGTAAATATATATATTATGGGTAACACTTTATTTTAAGGACCAATTCTCACTATTAACTAGCATGCATATTACTAGCATGTAGGCTGTTTATTAGTACTTACAAAGCACATTAATATTCTGCATGACCATATTTTAGATCCCTCACCCCATAAACTTAACAACTACCTTCCTAACTATTAATAAGCAGCTAATTATAAGTTTACTGAGGCAAAGTTCCTAGTTAACTGTTAGTTAATGGTCAGAACTGGTCCTTAAAATAAAGTGCATATACACATAAACACATCTTTAATATGGATTTGTCATACAAATATACTTTTTTCTAAGGTTATGTGGTAAAATAATTAATAGTTAATTAACATTTTCATCAGTGGGACTCAAAATCACACTAAGATCAATATATTAATGCAAAATATTGTGTCATAAAATAAATCCTAAAATGCCCTGGAAGTTAGAGAAGAATTACAATAGCGGCATTACATTTTGACACTTTAAAAAACCTGCAAATCTACGTTTCATTTGTTCTTTGTGGCTTCCAAAGTAGATAACACTCTTAAAAATGAAGATTTTTAATTGGAATCTTTTGTTCTATGAAGAACCTTTATCATCCATTGAATTTTTCCATGTGTTGCCAACTAATTTTGGTAAAGGAACTAAAGTTGCTAAAGGACGGTCAATTTATTGCTAAAAGTTGCTAGATGACCTTGTGATGTCATTGCACGATGACATCATTACGAAATTATGACACAAAATCTCAGCAAAACAAATATTTTATATATGTTGATTTAGATTTGTTCGTAAAATAATATAACGTAACATAATATTAAAATATATATAACTGTATTTTTAAATGCAACATTGAATTATTGAACACTTACACATTTTTGAAGAATTAGGGCCTACAATTGAATTTTTTATTATTCTTTTTTTTTTATTAGCTAGTAAACTAGTAAAACTACACATTCTGAACACTTATAGTTTTAAACAGTGTATTAGCAGTTAGTTAGTTATGCTACACTCTAAGAAAATATCTGTAAAAATAGGGCACAATCTACTATATTAATATAAAGGAATTTTCCGTATTGATTTTTCACAGGTTTTTTACCTGCTGTTTTAATTATGCATTTTATTTTGTGTTTTTGCGTTACAGGGTTACAACGGATAATGTCCTGGAAAATTACTAGTACCTTTTCCATTTGTCTAGATATTTTTCTTACAGTGTATTAACTGATCAACAATCACAGGTGCAAGCTACTAACATGGTGTATCATAAATTAACAATTATTCAATTATTATTATTAAATTGAGCAATTGCTAATAGCAGCTAACTTAATTCATGTGATGTGTGTAATGTTAGGCATCTCTAGTTTCCTCATTTTGTATAATTTAGATGGAAAATATGTGCCTTTTTATCATTTGAGAAACTTATCAAAAGTTGCTAAAAGTTGCCAAATAAATTGTAAAAATAGCTAAATTTGTTGCTAGGTGCTTTTGGAATAAAAAGTTGCAAGGGTAGTGTGAAACGTTGCTAAATTTAGCAACAAAATTGCTAAGTTGGAAACACTGATTGAATAAAAGGTTCTTTATATTGTGGAAAAAATGTATATTCTTTACACTAAGAAAAATAGTTATTTTAAGAACTGTGCTCTTGAAGGTTCTTTAGTGATCTCCTACCGTGAACCTCATTTTTGATCGTTAATTATTAAGAGTGTAATGCTGCATTCAAAAATGAAATTGAAAAACAAAAATGTAATTAATCCTAAGCATATATAAAATTTTACAACTCCCTATCAAACATAAAAATGTCAGTACGTCCAGCAGATGAACTAGAAGTGTTTTCTTGAATAGAGAATAGATCCTCTACACTGGCTCCACAGAGAAGCCGTCTTTGGAGAGAGGACACACGCTGTAACCCACCGGTGTGGAATATATTCCTACAGGTGCGAAGGGCAGCATATGTCTGCTGAAGGGGAAAGACTGTCCGCACAAGAGAGCTGCTGTCTGGGTCTGCGTACAGAGTGGAAACGGCAGAGTGAGGCCGGGATGTAAGATGGGTTTGCTGGTCATTTTGAGCCTCTCCAGCTCTGCCTCCTGCAGCCGCTTGGCCTTCGCTCTTCGGTTCTGGAACCAGATCTTCACCTGTGTCTCGGTCAGGCTGAGAGAGCTGGAGAACTCGGCGCGTTCTGCGATAGACAGGTATTGCTTCTGACGAAACTTCCGCTCCAGGGCCAAGAGCTGAGCAGTGGTGAAAGGGGTTCGGGGTTTACGGTTCGTCTTGTGTTTTCGGAGAGTGCATGTCGCGGGACTCGGCGGTCCTGTAAAATTAATGCATTAATTAGCTTGTGAACTAGTAATAAACAGCTCGGGGAGACGACTAATTTGTTTTAACATTGGACAAACTCATAAAGTACACACACCAGGTCATAGCTGCTGTATTCTGTGTCTGAATACTTAAGACATTCTCGTTATGCCTGTAAATATTGGTTTTGTTTCTTTTTCATCTTGATGATGCTGTGCTTGTCATTTGGTTTAAGATTTAGTTATCTAAATCTGAGATTTATTTTTATTTTTTTATTTTTTTACTTTAATGACAAAGAAAAGGTTATTAGTCAGTTATTGAATGCCTTATTTTAAAAAAAAATATTTTTTTCATAGGAGCTTGATTAAAACGCTCATTTAAAAGAAAAACCTCAGACAGACTTGCATCTGAAGTCTTTATATATTCCATTTAAAATGAAGACCTAGGGTTATTCTGCTGGAATCGCTCACTAAAAATCACACTGACACCAGTTGATTGCAAAAAATGTATTAGAAAAGTTAGTTCTGGGAAAGTCTACATTTAATATAATGTCATTCAGACATTGTAAAGTTATTATTTAAGTGAACAGAAGTAACTTACGTGGTGATGATCTGGGTTTATTGATCCAGGAAGAGTCCTCTCTGACAGATTCACAACGTTTGGGGAAATCCACCGACTCTGAACAGATCACTGATCGATCGTCCGGATTTATTATGAAGGGCATCTGAATCGGATCTCGTGAAGTTGATTCACTCCGTCCTTTCTTCGACATGAGGGCTTCGACGCTGAACGGGAGACTTTGCGTCCGGACTGAACGCTCCGGCGGAGATGACCGTGAACCCTGATCATCATCTTCTTCATCGGAAGACGTTTTGCCTTGATAATTAGCGGAAATCATTCCGGGGGAAAATTAACTAAAGCTATATTCCACATGGAAACTTGAGAGAGAGAGAGAGAGAGAGAGAGCCTGCAGACGCGCTCGCTCTCCGTTGCTTAACTTTTACAATAACTTGAGAAAAGTTACAAGACTATCCAAAGTTTGAACCAATCATCGTTCACTCAGAGGCTGCGTCTCAAATCCTAGAGAGCCGCCTACTTAGACAGCTTTTTGGACATCCTGAGAGACTGAATGAATGTAATGTGAACGCGTGATTGCCTCATCAGGAGATCTGCAGAGCCGTTAAATGATAGTCTTCACGGATAAAGAGGTTATATTTAGAGCATAATGTGGTGTTTATAGTGGGGAAATATATAAGCTAAAATTAGGCTTGAAGTTTTTCTTCAAATTGCTTTCACATCAGTAATTTGTTCATTTTAAGATGCACAACCAAGCTAAAATATAGTCACTTCACTTCATATAGCCACATTTCTGTTTACAATAACCATTTTAAAACAATTTTATAGACTGAGAACAAACTGATTCAAAGTTGCCTAAAACATTTAGAAAAATATATACGGCAATTTATCGAAACCTAAACACAGCAACAGCAAACCCTAAAATATGATATATTTTGTGACATATATTTGGAAGGGAATAAAGGTTTCAGGATAGTGTGTAAATTACAGTAATTATATTGTTGTTGCTATTAACACCTTGTAATTAGGCTCCTGGAATCCGGTTCTTTTTTACCAGGATTTAACCGTAATACTGGAAAATTGCTACCTTCTCAAGGTGTACGGCGCCCACTCATATAGCCAGAGTCTGTCAATTTAAAGGCTATGAACTCTAGTTCACAAGTAATACGCCATGAAATGCACCGAAATAAGTAAACAGAATCTTAACTGATGGAAAGGGTTTGTTTGAGAAAACGAAATGTGCATTTAATGTTACGCTCTTTGCACAATTCAGGCTTCTCGGTGATATTTATCCAAGAAATCTAAACAAATGCAATGCAAAACCAACTTAACATGCAACTCCCTTTTTCCCACTGCAGGATCTGCATTGCAGTGTGGTAATTATTTGATTCCTAGAGAATGCAGAAGTACAAGTCAGTCCTGTCAAAACTAACACTTAAGTGTCTCCACCAAGTCTGGGCTCCTGCTCCATTATTACAGCTCTCCAGAGGAGTCATACTCTGTAATCGTGACAGGTTTAATTCTGTGGCAAAGGCCTCAGCTTATGGCTTCATTAAGCTTTATGAATCACCGTGTTCGCATCACTTGCGTTCTATACTTAAATGCTTTGGGAATCATTTTAGCATTCACCTTTACATATTCCTCTCTGTAATAGCAGTGATTAGGGTGCACTCCTGAGGTTAAAAATTAGGGTAATTTGTGTTCCTTTTTGGCGACTTTAAAGTCGTTTAAATTGTTAAACTACAAAATTAAGTTGAAGAAAATATGTCCGCGAGAACAGCGTATTGTGTTCATTAGTGGAAAAAGAAAAATGTCATGAAGTTCACTTCTGCCAATACTGTCACATAATATGCAATACAAACTCTATGTACAGGGTCAACACTGGAGGGAAGTTTTAACAGATAATCCTTGACAAGGATTTGGCTGCTGTGGCCTGTGGCGCTGCAGACAAAGCAGATTGTTATACAGTATGAGCCAAAAGGAGTGATTGATACAGAATTGCTACAGAGAGAATGGGAAAGCATTGGAAAACCTGTTCAGATATTGCATGACTGTGATTTTACTAAACTGGAAGACGTAATTATGTAAAAAAAGTAATCATGAAAAACATGTAGTCAATAAGATTTGACATAACGGGCATTGCTTTGTGTTTTTACTTGCTCACACAGATTGGTTTTAATTACTTTTGTATGCAAACATGATATGAGCTAAAAAGGAATGACACAAACTATACAAATGGCATGCCAAAGAAATGTTCAACATCACACAAGTTTAAATGTGTAGTACTTGCACTGACCGGTTCTTATTTAAAACATGCTTTATAGTGAATTTAATTTTTTTAATTGTTTGGCCCCGATTGCTTTTGAGGGTTACTGAGCAAATGATATAGAAAGAGAGACCGAGCAAAACCATGCTATTTCAGTCTGAGAATGTGAAAATGAAAACTAACAAAGCTCTTTATCATTTAAGAGAATTCACAGGATAATGTACCATGCTAGAACCACTTTATCCATCATTTCTATTGTTTGCTTTGGCTTGTAATTCAACATGGTCATGACACTGGGCCAATATCACAGAGAACGACATAAATGTCATACCTATTAAGGTTAAGTTATGAATAGTGCTTGGTTTTATAAACAATATGTTTTATAAATGAGACATAAACACTAAAGTAATCCTGTTAGTTGTACTAATTATTAAACCATTTAAGGATCATTTTGTACCAGACTACCAGAATTAAAATTGCTTGGGAATATAATTTGCATGTTAGCAAATTTGTATTCATTAAACCACCACAAGGCAAAGTAAAAACGTCAAGAAGCCAGGAGTTACAATTACATTATTAAATTTGAAATTCTGTCAATATAAAAAATTAAAGATTTAAATTTGGACCTCATAATAATTTCACCCTTCAGTGCCTTTAAACAGTTCGTTTCTCTTCATTAAGCTACACTGAAATGCAAGCAGACCATTATGCACAATTCGTGTCCCTAGAGGCGAAGTATTTGATGCAGCAGACAGCCCCACTTTTAGGGTTGAACTGCACTACGAGAACATTCAGTTCATAAATGCAGCATAATATCAAACTTGACCCCATTTTTCAGATTATGTGAAAATACACCAGATGAGGCTCTTCACATGCATGGCTAGCAAGAATGACGTTCAGCACAATTGCACCCAGATAGTGTTTGTTTGATCGCTTTTTTCCAATAGACCCCATTCGATGAAATATGCAGTGCCAGTCAAGAAGGAAGCCACTATACTGTGACTGAACTTGGAAGTGCTGTTGAGTGTGAGTAGTTCACATACTAAATGAAACATGCACAGTGAGCCTAATGTTTCTGACACAGCTGGACTGCCTGTCTGTGTCCCTCTTGGCTATATGGATCCAGCTTCTTATTACACCCTCATCAGCGCTTGCACAATGTAAAGTGCTTGAAGGCTTCTTCCTGATACTGTTCTAGTTCCTCACGGCAACATGCAATTATACCTGTGCACTGACAGTTAAGATGACAAAACCATTTCTGGGAAAAGTAAGATAATTTCCCTGAGAATTTTTTTTTGTGTGGCTTCTGAGCATCAGATTTTGAGGAATTCTTTATAGATTTGTGGTATTGTTGTATTTTCTTCACATAAGCAACTGAATCAGGTGGTTGCTTCTATCAGGGACTTCTTTACAACAGGTTTTATAATTCAGGAGGTACAGGGAATTTAATTGCTCTCAGTCACATTGTGAATTAAAAGCTGTAGAGCACTGGTTAATGAGATTGCCGTGAGCCAGGGTCAGTGGTTTATGTCTGTTGAATGAAACCTTATTGTCTGTTCTCAGTCTTAAATTGTAGTTGTATATCATTCACAATCAGGAATTTGGTCATGTTGGGTTTTCCAAACCAAAGCGTGGTGAAGTCCACCAGTTCTTGGTAGTTTACTTACATATTTTAGTCTGTTATGGATTACAAATTGCATGATGAAAATTGTAGTTAGTAACATAATCTGGATTACACACATTAGGTAATGTAGTTGGACTACCTTTTGATTTCTTTTAAATTACTTACTCGTCATTTATCACATAAAAGCGCCTGTGCTTTTACAATAACTCCTCCCATGAGCCTCAAATAAAGAGCTTTTTAGCCTCAGAACTAATTCCATCTGTTCAAGGGGTGATATTTCATTAATTATGGATGCTGTCGTTAAAAGGAAATAAGCTGTGAGGGAAAAGATGTGCAAAAGTAACCCATATCATAAGGTGTGTGTGGTAGCGTAAAGCTGAGTCACTGTCATTGTCTTTGTGTTGATTTGTGTGCATCCAAACACATCAAGCCAGTGCAAAGTTGAGAGTCAAAAACAAAGAAGTAAAGAGATTTCATCTGTCTACTGGAGCTCATTATGACATAATGTGTCATTTAACACGATATATTACATCTGAAAGCCAAAGACAAAGTGAAAAGAATGATAAGTATAGCTTTACGGTGATGTAAACAGAAGAAAAGAAAATACAACCAGCCAAAATGAAAAACTGCATTGTATTGAAGTTCAATGAGCCATTTGAAGCTAAATTCAAAGGGAACATAAAACAGGGCTGATCATAGAAGATACCATATCTGCTGCCCAAGCAATACATTAATTGATTTATTACAAAAGTAGACAAAAGTGGAACAAAATAAAATAGACACTGTAAGAAAAAACGCAAAAGGTGCTGGTCATTTTCTGCCAGGATATTATCCATTTATGGACATTCCTCAAATACATGATTCAAAACATAGATAAAACATACGTGAAAATCAATACGGAAAATTCCTTCACATTGTGCTATTTTTATAGACTTTTCTTCTATGCATGAAAGAGTTATAACTGTCATACTGTGTCTGGAAATTGTGTACATTGATGCGGTGTGGTCCAATATTGCTATCTTATCCTGTGAGAGATAATTTGTGTTTTCGCGGTTTATCCGCACATCATTATAAAAATTACATTAAGCAACCCCTGCTTGTGGCTAAGGACTCATAACAGTGCTAAAGAGAAGGTGTGGCTCCACTTGTTTAGCATGTTTCAACACATGAACCTAAATGAGCCTGGTGGTGAAAATAATTACAGCTTAATTCAGTGTTGGAATCCGTATCAAATGTGCAAGGCCTGAATGTCACGCAGTCGTGCACAACTGCAGCTCACTGTTCTGGACTTTCCACTCTCTTCTTTTAATTTTGTGGCAGTTCATTTAAATTTTTACATGCTCCTATCAATTTATTGCTGATTCACTGTGAGATATTTAATCTCAAGAACCAAACACGTTGTAAGTGCTATATAATCTATTGCGAAATACATGTTTAGCTGGTTATTGTCAGATCTAAACATCCCCAAGCAACTACTCCTTTTCTAACTCGAGTTCTATAATTTATCCTAATCTACAACAAACATTTACAGTAGTTGCATTTAACCTGCATTTAATCTTAGAGATCTACCCACTGCCATTTAGCTGATGAACACATAATCATCACAGGCGCCCAGGAGAGGGGCCTAAACTATAAGCATCGTCTGTAATCAAGCTTTGGGTTTATTGCTTCATTATACAGACTTGACTTGACAACATGATTACTATCTCAATTTAAATGTCTGAGGTCATGTTCTCAACATTAGCTTTTTCTATTTGATGACTTCTGCCACAAACCCCGCAGACTGCATAAGCAAGATGTTGAGCTCCTTCTACACTGGGAATGTAATGCAATTTTATTTAGGGTAAAATTTACTGAGATAAATGTAATCAGTAATGGCATTTCAATGTTTTAATAAACATTTTTTTTACAAACAACTTGACATGGAATAACAAAACTTTTCTCCAATACATTTTATTACTTTTTTAAACCTCTAGAATCAGTTAAATAAATAAATACATGTAAGCAGTCATGGGAATTTTTTTTTTTTTTTTTTTTTTTTTTTTTTTTTTTTTTTACAAACAACTTGGCATGCAATTACAAAATTAATTCCTTCACTATAAAACAAGCATAGTAACACTACAGCTGATAAGGGAACAAAACAGTGGGAAGAGGAACCATTTTAGAAATGAAAGAAGTCCTTTGAAGTTAATGAACAAACACATTAGAAGACCATTCTTTTTATAAATAGCAAATACATCTAAATAGAGATTGTGGAAGTGAGAGCCCTGCACTTTATGTAGCTGCTCTTAATTTTGGAAATATCACCATCTAGTGGCCATCTGTAGGTCATGCTCATTTCCTCCTTAAGTTTTTAATTTATTAAGTCCTAAGACTTTAGATTTTAGATTCTTATAACATATATGGAGGCATATAATAAACAACATTCTTTTCCTATTGAAAACTGTGGTAACACCTGAAATTGAAATTTAAAAGAATTAGGCTACAAAATGAAAATCAGTTTAATTGAATGATTTTGCATTATCATGACGTTTACCTATAACAACAACTCTTTTGCATACTTAAATTTCAGTCTGTTAATAACATCATAATGATATGGCTAAAGTCACTTTGGTTTATGGCTATTTTAAAGTGGATTTTTGTTCTTTTTTATGAACTGCAGTTCATATGAAGATTCTTCAAAAATTCTCCTTTTGAGTTCCATAAAAAAGCAGAAGATATATATATGTGTATGTTTGTATATAAATAATATCAGTGTAGAACAGGGGTGACCAAATCTGTTCCTGGACGGCCACTGTCCTGGGCTGCGTTTCCCAAAAGCATTGTAAACATAAGTACATCGTAGACCCATTGAAACCAATGGAGCTAAGATCAACTTAGGCTTACAAAGCTTTTTGGAAACGCAGCCCTGCTGAGTTTAGCTTCAACCCTAATTAAACACACCTGAACCAAAGTAATCAAGCTCTTCAGACTCACTAGAAACTTCCAATCAAATGTGTTGGAGCTGGTTGAAGCTAAACTCTGCAGGATACTGGCCCTCCAGGAGCAGGATTGGACACCCCTGGTGTAGAACATCATAAGGGTGAACAAATGGTGACAAAATTTTCTATTTTGGGGTGAACTCTCCCTTTTAACTGGGCAAACCTCATTTGCTTCTGCTCAAGGTGAGTAACCGCTCTCTGATGACCCTGTTCTCCTCCACTATTCTCTTGATTGTACGCAATGCATCTTGTTTTGTTCGGGATCTGGACTGACACAGCCACAGAAAATAAGACAGGTCATAATAATGAAAATTAAATGCAGTAAATGCTGAAACTGTATCAAACCCACCATTTCCTCAGATCTTTGATTTTAGAATGGGCCTATAAATACACATCTACACAACTACACATGGCTGATTTGGGGCAGCTGTGGCCTAACGGTTAGAGAGTTGGACTTGTAACCAGAAGGTCGCAGGTTTGAGTCTCGGTGCTGGCAGGAGTTGTAAGTGGGAGGGAGTGAATGAACAGCGCTCTCTTCCACCCTCAATACCCATGGCTGAAGTGCCCTTGAGCAAGGCACTGAACCCCCAGTTGCTCCCCGGGCGCTGGATATAGCTGCCCACTGCTCCGGGTGTGTGTTCACGGTGTGTTCACTTCTCACTGCTGTGCATGTGTGTGCACTTGGATGGGTTAAATGCAGAGCACCAATTTCGAGTATGGGTCACCATACTTGACAAATGTCACGACTTTCACTTTTTTCACTGATTTATTTATTTTCTTTTGTACTATTTAATACTGTATCAAGTATTATCAATCTTGCTTTTGTGTTTAACATTAATTTTTCAACATCTGTCTGCCAATTACTTTCAATCTTAAACAGAAATGTACATATAGGAGCTCAGGAAAGAAGAGCTTTAGGTTTTGAAAAACTGTGTGTATATGATATAGCCAATCCAAAAATATAATATTATGGCAAAGGTGTTTCACACGTAAGACAAATGTTTGATTTTGAGCTGTGTTTGTGATATTTTGAATGCAGTGCTTAATTTTGCCAGAGATGTGAGATAGCAATATTCTTTCTATTGAAGCAGAAATAAACTGCTGCAGAAAAAGTTAGGTGCCCTGCAAAATGTAATTCCATGACTCCTTACAAAGGTACTGGAGTAAATATAGGCTACATATATCGATTCAAAAATGTAGTGAAGTAGAGAGTAAAAGTTGCTAATACCTTTGAATCTCAGTAAAACTACAAAGTAGGCTAAAAAGATGCTCAAGCATTGGCGCCAGTTCTTCAGTTACAGAAACGAAGCTATAAATTCACATGAAACATAATGACATCTTCAACAGGCAGCCTAATAAAAAAATACTATGAACGCTCAGCATGTTCACCTACGGTTTAGTTAGAAACATACTATACTTTTAATTTTTTTTACAATTATCTATGCACAATTAATGACTTAAACATAATATTCTCACTTAACAATTAGCTAAAATAGAACAAATAATTATATTGTTCCAGATTCTCAAAACAGACACAAGACACAAGTTACAAACACAGACACACACACAAAAAAAAAATCGTATAAAACAAACTTTAAATTAATATTGGATAGAAACGCTTAAAAAAAAAAAAATTCAGCTCTACATAAATAATAACTTAAAACATTTTGACAGTCTTAAGATTAGTTAAAATTCAACAAATAATTCACATGTCTCCCGACTTTCAGTTACAAAAATGGAGCTTAATCACAAGAAAATAATATAGCTAAAGCATATAAACAGCTTAGCTATATAATAAGAAATAATATGCACTCACACTAAGCTATAACTTCAAATTAATGGCGCACATCTGACGCCTGTGTACTCAAGTAGCCTACTAATTAATTACATTTAGGTTACTCAAATACTTTACACCACTGGTTTTGTTTGGCTGCACTCCACGCTCACCTGCGCGAGCGACGCGTTTGGCGCGCTTTGCTTTGCCGCCTTTTAATGCCCTCAGATTAACCGTCGATCTCTGCGCGGTCCTCATATTCGCGTAAATCCTCAAAAGATGGTTTGTTTTCACCTTTCTCGAAAAGTATAGTGTTATTTCGGGACTTTTAATGCCAAGGAAGGGAGTCACCTCTTGAGTAAACCCGTTCATATTATGGTGTTTGCTATATTCCGATTCAGTTTGAGAAGACTGCATCTCGAAGCGAGGTACGTAGAGTAATGTACGTTAAGTTGTCATTATTAACAATGGCACCACACTTTAAGAACTAAAGTAGCTTGCCTAGGTTAGCTTATTTAAAAAAAATAAAAAATAAAATAAATAAAATAGCTTTTTTCCAGACAGTAACTGAAGTGAAACTTTTTACATTGAACTATTATCACAAGAGGTCGAGTTCAGCAATGGTCACGTCAGGCATAAATGGAGGTGATAACGTAGCAACTACAAGCGATATGCAAACGACCCGACAGGGTCTTAAAGAAACAGTTGTTGGTGGTATTTTTAAGTGGTATACACACCATTACCGCCAGGGGGTGCTGTTGTGTGCCTCTGCAGTAATCATGTAGGCGGCATCTAAAGCTGAATGCCTACGTTTGGATACCCTGTTCAGACCTAAACAACTGATACAGCACCAGATTCACAGATAATAAACACTGAAGCATGACTGGCTTCAAGTAATGCAACTGCATGAATGGTTTAGATGCACCTCAGTGCATTTATCCTGAGGCCTTTCCTTCTCAGCAGCTCCACTGATACTGTTGTAGTAAAAACAGTAATCAAACTTAGCAATTACAGAATAATCAAGGTCTCACCCGGATGTCCTGGTAATCATAACACTGTCTTTTAGGCAGCATGTGCTGTATCAGACAAGCTAAAAATAGATTTGACCCCATTCTCAGAGAGTGTGCCAGAAGCTTACTGCATTTCCTATTGTGCTGTCAAATACGGAAGTTCTAAGCGGCCATGCATTATTATTTTTCCTTCTTGTTTTCTCGTGATTACGACTTAATTTTCTCCTGATCTCGACACGAGTTGTTTTCTCGTTATCACGACTTAATTTTCTTGTGATCTCGACATTACCTAAGTTAATTTTGCTTGAAATTGTAATCGTTATGTTACTGCTGCACGACTCATCACTGTTTCTCGTTTACAACGACGTAGGCTACGGCCTATTTGTAATGTGCATCTTTCTTATTTTTAATCGTTATTTTTAATAAATGTATATTAATAAGAAATGTGATTTACATATGTGTATAATTTAGTTCAGTGATGTTATACAGTGTTACAGTAGCCTAATCTTTTGTATTTCCTACATTTCTTTGTAAACCACACACACTCACACCTAGCAGGATCCATAGCCTAACTCTGGACAAAATCAGCAGTGTTTAATTAGCCTATTTAGCATATTTTTATTGTAAACGTCATTTCTAAGTGAAGCAACATTTGCTGAAATATCTACAAGATACAGTATAAGAGCGCACGGTCATCTGTCGATCATTTGCGCCTCAAATGGGGCATATATTTATTGTGGGCTTATTTGCTTGTCTGTACATAGAATGCTTTATTAAAGGGATAGTTCACCCAAAAATGGAAATTTTGTCATCATTTACTCACCCTCATATCATTCCAAACCTGTATGAGTTGCTTTCTTATGTTGAACATAAAAGAAGATATTTTGAAGATTTCTGGTAATCAAACCACCGTTGGTGGTTGCCATTGACTTCCATAGTATTTTTTTTTTCTTAATATGAAAGTCAATGGCAACCACCAACGGTGGTTTGATTACCAGAAATCTTCAAAATATATTATTTTATGTTAACATAAGAAAGCAACTCATACAGGTTTGGGACGACATGAGGGTGAATAATTGATGACAGAATTTCCCTTTTTGGTTGAACTATCCCTTTAATATGATGTGTTTACTGAGTTTGGTCTTTTAAAAACACTGCCTTAAAGGCCCGTTCACACCAAGGACGATAACTATAAAGATAACGATAAAGATATAGTTCTAAAAATCGTTTTCAGTATTAAAGAACAGTCCACACCACAACTGTAACGATAAAGACAAAGAAAAACGATATCATTGGAATCACTTTCAAAACTATTTTTTTTCCAGCTGATGAACATATGAACGATAAAAAAAAAATTACAGCCAATCAGAATCCATCCTAAAGTAACGAACTCGAGAATTTAAAGCGGCAGACGAGCGTGCGCTTAGAATAAACAGAAGAAACCGTTCGCTGGTGTGGATGCTAATATCGTTATTTTTATAGTTATCTTTATAGTTATCGTTCTTGGTGTGAACGGGCCTTAACGCATTAAGCCACGTTACGTGTTGTCCCGTAATGTAGGCTATTCTATTTCTTGTCTGTATGAATTACTAATGTGCATACTGAGTATTATCTTTTAAAAACACTCTCAATTACCGCGTTAAGCCTTTTAGAATGTTACCGTCAAGGTTGCGTTCGTTACTATAGCAACAGTAGAATCACGACGCATCTAGTGGATATGCAGTATAGAACTCCCCATCAATAGTTCTATACTTCCACCTGTTGGCAAAGGTGTGTAACTTAGAGAACAACCTTTATGTCGAGATCACGAGAACAATACGTTGTGATAACGACAAAACAACTTTTGTTATTTCGAGATCACGACAAAAAATAAAGTCGTGATCACGAGAGAGCAACTTTTGTTATGTCGTGATCACGAGAAAGTCGTGGTCATGAGAAAAGGAAGAAAATATATATAACTCATCGCTTAGAACTTCCATAGTCAAAAGATGCCTTGCACTTTGATTTTATGTAGGTTGAGCAAAATTAAAGCAACAATGAAGATCTAAATTTCCTTTCAAATATTTCATTGATAATTTTGATTCGTATTCATAGCTTAAAACAAGACCCACAGAGTTTCCTGCAATCAAGTTTATTCATTCAACATTTCACATTACAAATACTTTAAGCATTCTGTTATAAATATTTAACTGCAAATAATCAAGACTCAACTACCAAAGCACATGTATGACTAACCCAACTATAAAATGATATTTTTCTTTACATAACTCCATTTGGATTTAAAATATAAAAATTAAAACTTATAAATGACATAGCAAAAAAATTATTCCTCTTATAAAAATCTGTTGATAAATACACCTTCCCATACACAGTTATAAACTATGTAAATTTAAATAAACAGTTACATAGATCATTTTCTGATTTTTTTTTCTTATCCTTCTGTAGACATGAAGCACAATATAGCGATTATTAAAACTAGAAAATCTAATAAGTGTACTGATCAAAAACTATAATCAAAATGACAATTACATTCCAATTAAAAATATATCAGTAAATGGTTAAAACATTATTCACTTAATATTTACATTGTAATCACAGTAGCATGAACTCAAGTAGGAAAATATGTGAATACATAAAAGTAAAAACACCTATAATTTCAGTGGTTTTTTATATATATATAAATCAGAGAATGATAAAGGTTATAATGGCTGAAGAAGAGTTTGTGAGGTGAGTTAGGTTGAAAGTAATGGTTATATTAGAAGTACACTGTAAAGGTCTCTGGGAAAAAGTATTGCACAGATCTCACTGTCAATATTTTGAAAGTGTATTCAAGTAAACCCTGATTCAATATTCGACTAATCACCCTCTTGTATGCTTCTTTTTGTCTTCTAGTAAACACAGTAAAGTTGGGTATGCACAGTTTGTGCATGGGCAAGGTACATATAACTGAAAGTGTGGGAAAAAGGTTGAAACAAAGCTACTATTACAGCAAATGACAATATTTAAACCCTAACTTATTAATTTAGCTCATGCGTACCTAATGAATAAATTAACCTGTTGCCTCTCAGAATTATACATAACAGTAAACACTGATATTTCAATATGGAACATTCATCATTGTGATACAAGGTGCATCCTAACATTACTCTAATTTACAGTGTTAATTATTTTATTTTCTACAGCCAATAATGAGGGAGGTATTATCATTCTCGTAACTGATAGTGGGTAGGTATATATTTCTACATGTACCACACATTTTAAGGAATTTATGTCATGCTAGATTCAATATTTACTTTGTCCATTAAGACAGAACAGAACACTGTTTGCATTTTGCAAATATTAGATATTAGTTTCAACAATACAGTCACCTAAATATATATGTGACAATCTAGGGATTTCAGCACGTAAATACATAAAAACCTAAACAAAATTATATTCGCTTTTTTCTTTTCCTTAAGGTATGCTTGCGTTATAACCAGATCTCTCAGTAACAAAAGGTACAAAATCTATATTCAACAAGTGAAAAAGAAAAAAAGAAAAAAAAAGGTTATCATAAAAGGACTTTCCATTTGTGGAAAAAAGTGACTTGAAAAACAATATTTAGAAAAGTAGTGCATAATGGTTTTACGTCCATGACAAAATAATTAGCTATAAAACACAGTACAAAAATCAGCAGACCATGTAAAAAATAATATTTGTTTTTCAAATTCTTTGAAATGTGCTCCGCTACTGCAATGCTCTGTTAGAACACCAATTAACCCATGCAGTAAAACACTATCAATGCAACACATGGTAATTTCTCATTAGCAAATACTACAACATTGAGTTAGCTTTTAGCACAAAATCCCTGACAAATGAGCCAAAGTTACTGCCATAACCATTACAAGAATCATAAGTTAATAGATTTCATTTTTTTAACCCATCAAACCAATTAAATGTAAGTTTCCTATCATATACATGTGTGTACATTATCTTCATTGTATCACGGACAGTAGGACATCTCTAAGGCTCAACTTTGGTTTGCCTGACCTAAAAACTGTGCATCAAGCACGACAAACAGTCACATCCTGCATCACTGCTGTTCTTAGTTGTTGTCCGTTAGCCTTGCCTCAGATCTTATGCTTGATTAAGTAATCAGTAACTTGGATGCAGTTTAACAGCAATCTTTATAGAATGCTTCCAGTAAGCCTGAATCTTACAGTGTCTGAGCATTGTTAGGATGAGATCCTCTAAAGGATCTTAATATTATAAGTCTTTTTTTTTTTTCACTAAATCACAAAGATTTGCCTTAAACGTTATAACCAGTCCATAAAATCCATTCCAGAATGAACCCCTTAAAATGTAATTTTAAGTCATTTATATAATAGCTTGTGGTCTCTTGTTGGTGGAGTAACTGTGAATCCACATTTGCCATGCAACCATTTAAGATTAGTCTGTGAAATAGCAAACTTGACATTGAAGTCATATGAGCGAGGCTCAAACATTTCCAGCCTCTTTTTGTATAGCCTTCAACAGTTTAAAGTGAAAATGTGACCCATTACAAACAAAAGATGAGGCTCCGAGAGAATAAAGATAGAACAGTAATTCAGAGTCAAGTCAGGCTAAACATCTATATTTTTAAATCTAATGCATTCAAGTCTTCATGCGCACCAATGTAGCTTTTCAACAAAAATCAGGATTACACTATTTTCTTTTAGCATTCTCTTCTGCAAAGAAAAAAAAAAATTAAAAACTTAAGAATAAATACAATTTTAATCTTAAAAAAGAACTGTAAATAAAAAGGACTTAGCAAAATGAAAAGTGCATGTATACGAATAGCACAGCCTTGATCTCTGGATCAGTTCCAGCGGAAGGAGATGTGGCGAGGCCGGTCTCCTCCCTCCTTCACTAGAGGCTTGTGAAACTCCCGTCCGGCACGCGAGTGAATGGCTGCCCAGCAGTATTCACAGTAGTACTGAAGACAAGTGACGTTAGCACAGAAGAATGGAGCAAACTTGCCCCCACAACGTGTGCCCTGACACTCATCACACAGCTGGTCATCCAGTACATATGGCTTCACTTCCACCTGGGAAAGGAAACATTTGTAACTTAGCACATGTAAACCATTTAACCTTATGGGCCTTGTCATTTTTGGGTCACACTTGGTACCTTAGACTTGAAATTAACTTTTTAACTTTAATTTTTCTGGAGAGAGAAAAATATTGTTTTATTGTACTATGCAAGCTTAATACAATTTGTATTGAGCCGTTTTTGTCATTAAAATTAATTCCATTTTGAGCCCCTTCATTTTTGGTCACATTAGGTAGCTTTGTGATCAAAAGCGACTTTTTTTCCAGGAAAATCTATGTAATTTCTTTTTACATTATTTCGAATTTTGAGGGGATTTTATGGTACTATGCAATATTTATAAAAATTTTATGAGCTATTGTTTTTCCATAGCCATTTTAGACTGCGAATGTACCAAGTCTTATTTATTTTTTTTTTTTTTTGACACTTTAACATATCCAAATCGTGTCCATTATTTTTGTGTGTGTGTTGTTCACATATCTAATGCGACAAAGTCACCAAATATCATCCCATTCCAAAGCAGCGAAAAATGTTAAAAATTCAAAACTTTTCAGTCAGTTCCAACCGAAGAGGCCCCAGAAGGTTAAACAAATAAGAGTTACTAACATTAACATTATTGCAGTATACAGTACATCAGAGCTCTCCTTTCTGTTAGAGCATGATTATCCATATGAAAACCTTAGGTGGGCTTTTTTTCTAGACTAATTATTCAATATCAGGTTTCACTGCAAGTAACAGTCTAATAATACAAGTTTAGGGTCCAGACAAACTCCTTCAAAAAGGAACTGGCTACAAAAGATAAATAATTGAGCGCTTAAATTGCACTCTGGTTTGAATATGGACTGGAGAAAACTAGCGAAGAAACTAGACGGTTCACAAGAACAATCAGGCAACAGATTCACACAGAGGGCCGTATAAAAATGACTGCCAGCCGTGCAGTAGATGGTGCTAATATTGCATATATGGAAAGCTAAAGAACTTTATTCGGCAAAGCAAAATAGATTTGACCGTTTCAGTTTTTATATACTACACTGCTCAAAGATGCAACCCCCTCTCTCACCCGTTTATCGATCTCTCCGTGTTGCAGCTGCACAAAGCGAGCACTGATAGCAGCAATGTAGCTCTGCTGATTGGAGAAGGCCACACGTCCAGCCCCTTTAGGATACTTCAGCTCAGGGTCAGTGTCAATGCCAGCATAGCACACCCCGCCGTACAGTCTGTCCATAATCATTGCGAGCTCCACTGTCATGGGGTATAACATCAATTTAAATATAAATATATATATATATATATATATATATATATATATATATATATATATATATATATATATATATATATATATATATATATATATATATCTTTAAAACGGCTTTCAAAAACACTCAAAACAGGAATTCATCATGCAAAACATCATGCAACAATCATACTTGGAAAAAGCCTGTATTCTGTCAAGAGAACATTTACTAGATGATTGTTACAACACTATAAATAATCTACTAAAAGCTCAGTGTGCTTACTGTGGCAACTAAATAAATATTTTTTTTTTTGATCATGGTAATATATGAAAGCCAAACAAACCAGCTCTTAAAGGTCGTGGAACTCCCCCAACAAAGATTGTTTTTCTGGGGTCAAGGGGCTGAGAGCCATCCATCACAAAGTCACTGTCGTTCAAATTCCAAGGTCGTATCTGGACCTGAAGATACACCGTAAACATAAGAGAATCACTAGCTTGTCATGTGCCATTCAGCAAACACAGGTGGAATTTAATAGAAACACTGCTGGAGCAGGTTACAACTTTCAGATTTATATTTAACTTTAAAAAGCTCTACTGCTTTTTCACAACTTGCAAAAGAGCTTAAAGTCATACAGGAACAGCAGACATAGCCTTTTAATATCTTACTGGTTTGTCTTTGATTGTAGGGCTAGAGACACAGAGATAGAGCTTCCCATCCTCTTCCATACAAGCGTCAATCAGTGCCTGGACCGAGCTCTCGTCTTGAAACAGAAGGAACGCATAACCTGCAGGACAATGGGTTCATTGAAGGTATGTATGTGAGAAGCAACCAGCAGTCACTTTCAGTAACCTTGACCTGTAGCCTTTGCTTAGGCCCCACTGATGATATTCATCTGGAGCTCAGCTTTAAACAATGGGTGTGCCGTAAACGCACCCACTTAGGAGTACAGAATTCATCCGCTGAAATGAGAGAAGTTGATATCTGCATGACTCATTTCTTAATAAGCGTCCGTGCAAATGACTCTGAAACTAACCTTTCGGTGGGAAATAAGATTTGCTCTCTGCTTTGTGAGGCCAGTCCACAAACAAATGTCCAAAGCGTCGGAAACTGGCGGTGATCTCATCTGAAATTTTATACACAATACATATGACGTGTTTGTTGTGGCTGATGCACATTTTAATTAAAAAAAACCTGGAGAGCAACACTTCTTATCACTTAGTACCTTCATCTATGTCCGGAGGTAGGCCGCCAACAAAAACCTTGCGAGAAAAGCGCTCGATGCGTTCGCCGTTTTGGTGAGGGAAACTGTGTGGTGAGCCCAGTCCACTCAGACTCTGATCAGACCGGTCATCCTCTCCGTAAGTCCGCTCATCATCCAGAGGAAACAACGATGAGTGACCTGTCACACAATAGCCACAAAGGCCACTTAGTTGCACTGATGCTGAAGTCACCTAACAAATCTAAGAGTGGCTATAGTTATTGTAGAGTAGAAGTTAACATCCTTCTTCAATTGAATACAATGCGAGAGCAAAGTTTCTAAACACAACAAAGTACGAAAACCTCGCCTGGCAACAAACAATTTAACACAAAGGCATGCTGTAACTTGAAATGACATGAACCGACAGACACTTCTGAGATCTTTACCTCGCCGCCTCCCGTAATTCCTCGCTGCATGTGAAATAAGACAGAATAAATTTGAGCAAGGAGTTAGAAATTTATATTAGATGCTATCAAACTGTATAAAGAGGTCATGAACTGCCTTTGTTTTTTTATTTTGTATTATCGTTTGGTTTCTGCGTAGCCCTGCATTTGCTGGGGTATATTTGTAGCAATAGCAAAAAAAAAAAAACATTGTATGGGTCAAAATTATCGATTTTTCTTTTATGCCAAAAATCATTAGGATATTAAGTAAAGATCATGTTCCATGAAGATATTTTGTACATTTCCTACCGTAAATATCAAAACTTAATTTATGATTAGTAATATGCATTGTTAAGGACTTCATTTGGACAACTTTAAAGATGATTTTCTCAGTATTTTGATTTTTTTGCACCCTCAGATTCCAGATTTTCAAATAGCTGTATCTCGGCCAAATATTGTCTGATCCTACCAAACCATACATAAATGGAAAGCTTATTTATTCAGCTTTCAGATGATGTTGATCTTCTGTGGAGGCGTCTTTACGTCATAAAGTGGCTCATTCCACAACCTGCCATTTTGGCAGATTGGTTTCAAGATAGGCTGATTTTAGTCTAACGAGAAAGTTGAGTTCTGAAACTTACAGGATGTTTTTAATAGTACAATGACCTCTTATATGATGTCAAAAGATCAAGGGAATTTAGATTTCCCAGTTCATGACCCCTTAACAACACTATGCAAAATGGATTAAGTGAACAATAACACATCCAAGTCAACAAGTATTGGAAAGCATAACGTAACCCACTTCACACAGAACAAGCAAGCCATGAAAGATCATTTGGTTTATCACATTTGTGCTTTTCAAATATATAATTTCTCAAATCCTATAATATTAAGCATTATTAATGTAATGCTTTAAAAAAAAAAAAAAACAGGTCTGTGCAGAAACAACATGTCCAACTCTCCAGTGTTTGTCCTAGATTAGCCTTCAAATCCTGAAGGGAGCTTAGGTGATGTATTGTGAGAGCATCTCCATGCCCAACTTATTCTGAAACACTCATCCAATGGCATTTATAAATCACTAAGCAGTAACCGTTTCCAAAACCAAACTTAGAACGCAGGTTGTATACGTTACTTGAATGCAGGAAAATATTAGTATGGGGCACCGTTTTTATTTGTCATCCATTATGATGAATGGAAATGACATCAGTTACATATTTTTAGAATATGTTGGTGTTTGGGGGAAGTTTTGGAATTTTTATTAGACATTTAAGATATATTTGTAAAATGGCATGAATGGAACCATGCTTTCTCACTTCAGCTGAACTTGGATCTGTACTGACACTAAGTTGCTTTTTTAGGTCACGTGGCCTCATTCTTTGAATATAAACGTTGCAAAACACACTGAATAATCACTTTGTGATTCAATTAAAATATGTTTTGACGTTGGCTAGTTTGCAGGAAAGGGAGGAGAACACTGGTTCTCTAAGATCTTAGTGCCCTAAGATCACTGGTTAAAACTGTATAAAAGTCTAAGCTGTGAGTAAGATATTAAGATATGGCAGCTGTCATCTCTGCTTTGTTTCTTTGTCCAAAACAAAAGTCTAATTTTGACTTCAGGGACTCCCGAGCAAGACAGAGAAGACTTTTCTTCACAACAAAATCAAGCATTATACTGCAGCAAATATAACACAAAAAGTGCATATTGCATATCTGATGCAACATAGGGACTGAGGCAACAAAGATGGCAAATGATACACTGAAACTACTGTATGATGTTGAGATTACAAAATTTGTCCGTGAATCCAGATTTTAATAATAACTAATTCAACAGATTTTAAACTTAAATATCAAAGGTGCATAAAACAACAACAAAGACATTGCATAAATTATTTGTAGTGCAGCAAACATGAAGCATCAAAGCAAAGTAAACCAAGACTATATTAGGTTTTGTTAAAGAAAAATAAAACATAACATTTTTCTTAATATAATACATTTAAATTCATAGCCCCACATTTAAACATGCTATATTAAATTTTGCTTTCGATAAAATGAAACTAGCAGAAAAGAAATGAAACTAGCAGATTAACTGAACAACTGACTTTCTGTGCCTTGCACAATTCTAAATGATGATTGTGAAATTTGGTGATTTTTACTCCGTATATTATTTCTTCATACTCATGTGAGGCAGGATCTGAAATGGTGGCAGGGAATATTGTACCTTTCAAGGAATCCTGCTCGGCTCTCATGATGTCGATCAGGGAGTTCTCTAGAGAATGCATGCTGAAACCATCAAAGGACCGATTGCGATCCTGCAAAAAACAAGGCAGAAATTATTACACCCTGTCATTCTGTATTTTACCAAACAATCCAGACAAAGTTATCTTTAAGTAATATCAACAGTTTATAAAACTCTTTGCATTCACATAATTTTGTTTTGAATTTGAGTATCGGTACCAGTAAAAATGCAGATGATATCCGTCACCCCACCTGTCCAAACTTGCAACTAGGGCACTTATTAGCATACAGAGACTCACACAGTTGGCTACTTGATATGTACACCAATAGTGCCATTAGATAAATGGATACATAAATGCACCCTAAGGCTACAGACCTAAAGAACAGAGGTCATTCTCTGTGTCTGTTTGCTTGCTTCACAATCCAAAATTTTACATGGACTCTGCTGTCACCTGATTTAGACTGCCTTCACAGCCTTTATCCATTACCCTTGGGTGTTGTAGCACAACAGGCCTCTGCTTACCAAGTGAAAAAGCCTTGCAAACACAATACAAGGTTTGTTCTTGGTATTAAGCTACAAACTGAACAGGGAGGACTCACTGAGCATGTGAAACAATGAGTGTTTTCAGCGAGTTACCACTGCGGTTCAAACAAGAACATAATCTGACTGTGTACCAAAGCGCATAACAATGCAGTTCAGACTCGCTGGTAATATGCAAATCAGACAGTTGCCAAAATAATTAGATACAGTACTACAAATAATTGCTAGATAAGCAGTTGTTCTAAAAGTAGTCAAATTCGAATCACAAGGTTTTGTTAATCAAATCATCTGTTGGTCTTCTACTGTTATTAAATCTATGATAGATACGAAAGTAATAAGAATAGCTTCTCTGACTAAATTTGGAAAGGTGCCTAGTATTTGTGAATGTTAATATCTGGAATAACTGATTATTGTGTTGACATAAGTGGTTATACATCAGAATATCAGACTTTCCAGTTCCCCTCCTGTTGCCTGTGCTTGTGCCATCCCCTGATTTTGACTCACTCATCCAAGTCTTTTTATATTGGTGACATTCACAGCTTGCAAAAGTGGAGCAACAGCACCACATTACTCAACTGAGCTTTGATCCATCACAATTACCTAACAAACATGCCACATGAGCGCTTTGTCACTATCAGATTAGGTTAGGCCAAAGGGAGCAAATGCAGAAGAAAAAAAAAAGCAACAAATTTGTTTTCATCTCATCCTGAATACACACTCACACACACATCTTTGCAACCATATTACCTCTAAACAATATGTTCCTCTATTAAAAACATCAATAGCTGATAATTCGGGGAGATTGAGTTTTAGTTACCTGAAATGGAAAGATGCTATCGTTGCGGTTTATGGTATCCTCCATCCAGGGTTTAGTGTTGAAGCCAGAGCTGTTTCGGGGATACTTCTGCATTGGGGTCTGGTTATTTGGGAAAGACTTCTTTAAAGGAGAGATCGAGTTGAGGGGATTGACCCCTCCATTCAGCCCTCGGCGATACTCCCGTCCCTGAGAGCTTCCCCAGCCTCCGTACCCTCCACCTGGGCTCCATGAAGAAGAAGATGGGGTGGACGAGGGGCTCTGATAGCTACCCCAAGGGGAAGGAGGCTTGCTTAGGTTGTTCCCCAAATGGGGCAACTGGTTGAAAGCAGCACTGCGGTGGGAGAAGGGAGGTGGATGGGGGCTGGCCGAGGACCTGCGGTGCTGATTATGAGGGTGCTGGAAGTGAGGATGAGGAGATGGATGGTGCTGAGATAGAGGCCCAATCTGGTGGGAGAAGTTCCCCCCGAATCCTGTACTGGTGTGATGAGAGAAACTTTGAAATAGCAGCGGAGGAGGAGCATTGTTAGTAGTAGCAGCCTGATTGAAAAAGCCAACCTCTTCGATCAAGGTGGAAGGGTTGGGGGGTATAGCAGTGGACCAGCTGCTGAAGCCAGTAAGGGATGATGAAGAAGAGCTACTAGACTGTGCTAAAGTACCAATACCAGACGTCTCCTGATAGTCAAACCCTGATAACACTGGAGATTCGAGCCGCAGTGCCTCTTTTCCATTAGCGTTCTCCATGGTCCCTTTGTCCAGCTGGTTCTCGTCTGGCATGGTGTTGTCCAACTCTGATATGATTCCTGGTGCTTCCTGGTGCCCTGGCGGGGAGAGCGCCTGCTTGTCTTGTCCTTCATGACTCTCTTGTTGCGGTTGCGGAGCCTTGGACGTGTCAGACTCCAAAATATCATCTTGCATGTTAGAGTGGGTCGTCACAGCTGGGAAAAGCCAAGCAGACCCAACACTTCCACCATTGGTAGTGTTGTTGTTGCTGATGAAAGCCGGAGGGCTTGGAGGTGCTGTCTGGTGGGGAACCGTATGCTGCAGGTGTGGATGAATTCTTACCGGAAAAACGGATTTGTTTGCAGAGTTGTTTTTAACCAGAAAGCCGTAATCCCCCATTTATGTAGCCTAATCGAGTAAATCTTCACTTGTGTGTAATTCCCTCAGTTTCTCTTAATACCCTTGTGTGAGAAAGAGAGAGATGGAAAATATTCACAATACTAAAGAGCTAATGAATCAAATTATCCAACCATTAGGCAATCTCTATTCATTTTTACACTTACACCCACTGCCATCATTCACAGTCACATACATTAAACGGTTCTAACATGGATTTACGCACTTTGCTCTCAATCTTAATACAATCAAGAGGAAAATATGCGGTGCAACGAGAAACGCCGTGGGCAGTACACCGTTGATTTCATCGACAGCGTTTCTTCTAAGCAAAAACAGGGTCGTGTTTTAACATATCACAAGTCATCATGACACAGGCCACCTTATCTAATAATTCAGCACGGCGGAGGATTTTCACGCACGCATTTTCAAAGCATTGCCATCGCAAATGTTTCACGAAAATGCAATTGACCTACCGGCGTTCTTCCTTATTTCAGCAATGACCTCCTCTCTCTCAACCATTTAAATACAGGAAAATGTTGATGACGTTTCAGTCTATGTGCGATAGGGGTAGTCTCCTCCTCGGTCCGAATTTTACCTTATAAATCCTCAAATTTACATTGACGCGTCGATTAAATCCTACGGTCGTGATGCCAAACGCTACTCTGTGGATCTCTGATACATTTGCTTCGTATGCAACTCTAGATTATATCAGATCTCACAGTGCAAACGACAGCGTTCGTGTTCTGGTTGCTTAATGACACCGTGCATCGCAGTCGGCGTTATAATCAAGACAGCGCATGAAAACGATCACGCATCATCGTCGGACAACAATTTACGCTCGACACATTTTGGACGCTAATTTTCAGAACCTACACTGAGAATGACACAGGTTTTCTTACGTTTCCAAGTTGCAAGGACAGGCTGCAGATGACCATGGTTTGTGAGTGTTGCAATCGACCGACCAATCCAGTTGAACTTCCGTCTTTAACCCCGCCCATTCATAGTAGAATCTCCGCCCAGGCTCGGGTATATGCGGCATTTGATTGGATCCTAGAATCGCAACCACACCTCTTTCTCAACCAGTTACTTTCTGTCACACAGAGAAGGGTGACTGTACCTGCCCAGAATGTAAATACCTTATATGACTGGTTTTGAAATGTTTAAATATTTGCTGTCTACACTACACTCTTAGACATTTATCATATTCCTTTAAACAATAAAATATATAACAATAAATAATATCTACAAAAAAAAAAAAATGCCTGTAATGAACCTACATGTGTAGTTTATATATTATATGTGTTGCCACATTGGTATAAGTCTATATAGCAAAACCAGCTGAGAAAGAATTATGAGATGTTTGTATGAACTTAAGCCTTTTCTTGGTCTTGAAAATGCATGCTTCACACCATACACTGACATCATAAAAATCATTTTAAAGAGAAATAGCCTCTCTGATGATGGTCCACAGATTCCTGCCTGGTTTTTCTTCACATTCATTCAGTCTGCACATTGCTTTTACCTATGGCCAGACACAGTCTATACATTTTAATGATGGGTTTGGTGTCTCAGGGATGCCTTCAGTAGGCCAGTTCTAGTGCTCACTGCAGCCTGCAATCCCATTAAAGTAAGCTGCTACTATTTTCAGCCTGTAATCGAGTTTTAGCACTTGACTATTCATGCCTAGACCAGATCAAAATCAATCCATTTATCTAGAGCATTGGATTAAAAAGGTGTATGACATCCACTGCATGTTATCATTTTTGTGTATATGCCAAGTTAATGTTGTTGTACACTGACTGATGATTTATCTGCAGGAGAACTGACACATTTGGTCCGTCTACTGAAATGGAAACAGATCAAATCAACATGACATGCTTTGTCCAAATTTAACCACGTCTGTGCAGCGTTAGCATACTTGCATGTGAAATGTTAATATACAAAACATTTCAGATAGCATACAGTTTTCATAAATTAAACAATAACATTGCAATTAGTCCAAGAATATAACAATTGCTCTTGCATGCAAGGCTTTTATGTCGTGTATTTAAAGATGCAAATCAAAGCAGCCATAAACAGCCACAAATGAATCAGCTGTGTTTAAAATGCATCCATCATTGACATCACTCACTTTCTGTTTCCCAGAAACCAGGCAGAGCTGGGACCTGAATAACCATTTGTGGTCTTTCCTTTCATCAGTCTGTCTGTGGGTCTGTCACAAGATACCGCGCGCAAGGTCATCTTGCAGAAGGACAAGTGCTGCTCAGAGGATTAAAAGACAGCTATCTTCACAATGTTGTTCCGTCTGACACATCTGCACTGTAGTTGCATGCTAGATATCACCGCATGTGATGCAATCAGTTGTTTTGCAGTATTTCAAATGCTGTTCAAGGACTGAAGAAAACAATGCGACCTCAATATTAGCTTTGACAAATATTCAAAAGATTTTTAAGCTTAAGGTGGCACAAAAATGACCAATTCACACTTCCTTCAGCTGCTGTTGTGATGTTGCATATCTCAATGCTTGCTGGCATGGATGTTTTTGAAATAAAGCAATTAATATCTCTCCATGGCAACAGTACGACTGACGCTGCTGTTTGAAATGTAAGCTGCAGAGAATAGCACGCTGTATTATGCAGTAGCCCTCAAGGTGAAAGATGTGAAAGGCATAATTTCACCAATCAAGAATGTTTAACAAATTCCTTAAAATGCTAGCTTTGAGCAGCAAAAATTAGCTGTGCTTGGTAAAAGAAAGTAAGATCCGTCTTTATATTAAAGCATATCAATCAGAAGCCTGACTGCATTCTTCAACCCAATTTCCAAAGTTCTCATTTGACCCTCAGCAGATCACTGGCACATTTTAGGCCCATGAACGGTGATATGTGTTAGGAGAGGGATTGAGCTACGCTTACTGCAGTGTCATAAACCATGTGCAAACACTGCAACAGCTGGGAAAGGACCCCTCCCTCTTGTTCCTGCAGTGTTACACTAACAAAACACACGTCTATACACACACAATCTTCCCTCTCCCTCCTCCTCTGTCTTTGCTGATGTGTGGCTTAAAGCTAAGCCGATGTCAATGTATGTACAGGGACAGCTGGGAAGATGACCATGCAATTCAGCTGCAGCTAGTCTCTCTCTCTCTCTCCTCTTTTGACCTTCCTCAGTTTCTCACATCGATTCCCCTGCAGTCCTTTTTCAGGTTCTCAGTTTCAGTTAAAATCTTCAAGCTCTTGGCCTCGGGTCTCAGTCTCTCTCCTGTTCTTTTTAAAGTGTCCTTTATCTGTGTTAAAGGGGAAAAGCTTTAGTGTTGCTGCGCTTTTACTGCTAGTGCTATGTGGCACATGCCCAGGCCATGTGACTAAGGGCTTTGGCCATGTGAGAACTTCTGCTTTGGCCTGGCAGCAGAGAGGAGAGTCACAGCGCAAGAGGATGAACAATAACACACACAGACACACACACCAAGTGCAATACAACAAGACAGTTTTGTTCTCGCACTGAGCATCCACTTCACAAGGCATGTTGGTCACAGAGCAACAAAGCTTTTCTAGTAAAAATCTGAAGGGCATTTTCATTTAATTTATATGCTTTATTATATGAATCATGTATATATTTTATTTACTTAGAGTTTGGAATGCTCCTTAGTCATGATATAATGAACCCTTTTCACCGACTGTGATGATGCATTTCCACAATGCATTAATATTGCAAATCTAGCAAATATTTATATAAATATGATTTTGTTGTACATTTATAACACTATACTTTGTGTTTTCCCACCTTGGAATTAAATTGCATTACAAAACGAGTTAACGCTGCTGTGCAATAGTTTCTAATACAAAAGCTGAGGGAATGACGGCAAATTTGACATCTTTTACCCTTTAATTTGACCATCACTGGAAAGTCATAGAAACACTGTCGTGGATCACAAAAATACATGTTTGTTTTAGTTTCACTTGTTTTAGTTGTACAGTAGTTTCCATTCATCATTACTTTATCATTATCATGACTTCTGCTTCTGAGAAACCTAGAAATGTGAAAATGGTCACAATTCACAATAAAAACGAGGCTGTGAGGATGTGGTTGCAGTGTTGGTTACGTATCTTTCAGCTCAGGAATCTTTGAAAATACGTATTTCCAAAACATTCTAGTGGACAAAAATGTTTCCTTTCTGAAAATTAGATGTGATTTAATACCCTCAAAGCCTCATTTGTGTGTTAAATTAAATATGGCATCTCCTCTGATTAAATTTATTGACAGATTCATTAAACACTAGCATCAGACTCTCTGTAACGTGGCTGGACTCATATAATAAAGAGCAAATCAGATAATTCAATCAGAACAGAACAGCATTGATGGGACTCGTGGCCATAAAATATCAATTTGGAACTTGGATGGGTCAGTCAATAACGTTGAAGGAAGGTCAGCATAGTATTTATTGACCACTGATTCACTCCCTGTGCCTTGTTTAGAGCATGCATCCTCTGTTAAACTAAATTAATGCACCTCACTGTGCTGCCAATTTGATATTTAATGTTTGCATGTGATTTTCTGTTTCCCGTTGGTTACAAAAATAAAAGCTTCATTAATTGTTTACTTACATGCAAAACAAATAAATAGCTGCAGTTGCAGAGGTTTATAATACCAATCAACCTTGTCAGACCTGGAACGCTTCACTGTCCCTGTGGATGTGCTGTTGAATGTGAGCATTCATTTCCTCTAGAAGCTCTAATCAATGGAGACAGGCCATTTTCCTATTCTTTACACCTGAGTGAGTTTCTCAGACATCAGGCTTGAAGCTAACACAGCAGTATTGTACATCTAAGTCCACTTTAACCCTGGCCAAAGTATTAAACCCTGCCAAGACAGCATGTTGAGTCTAAGGTGGATGAGACAGCATACCGAAAAAAGCAATAATGCATCTGTCCATGTAAATGTTTTAAGGAAGTGAAAAGGAAAGTGAGAGATATGTTGTACTCTTTCAGTCAGCCTCTGTACGTGCTGATGTTGTCTAATTTCATTCAGGTGGAACTCTGAATCAATGAATTTCTTAGAGTGTTCTCAGAGCCACACACCTAAGCCTGAGGCTCCCAAACTGGTTTGCGTTCCTACGTTTTTCCAGTCTTGCTGCGACTAGAGTGTGGTTGTGGCCTCCTTTAACTGCTTTAGCAAGTAATGCAGAGAGAAAGAGAGAGAGAGAGAGAAAGAGAGACAAAAACTAGGTTTAATGCACACTCAGCAAATTTTTGGATTGATATGTAACATGCACATAATATTGCACATGCACATGATTGAAAAACAAAAGGTTTACATTTAAACCAAACTTTAATTTGCAAACTAGAAATATACACACTGTTGCATTCCCCAAAGAACTGTAAAGTGAACAGATCTTAAGCCATTTTTTCTTAGTGTGAAGAACATTTTAATAATCTGAAGATATTTTTTTCTCTATGAAGGAAAGAAATAACGAGTTCTTTGGATGTTAGAGGATCTTCATGGAACCATCAATGCTAGTAAAGACGCTTTAAATCATTCTTAAACATACACTCTTAAAAATAAATGTTCTTTTCTGTCATTAATGGCTCCATGAAGAACCTTTAAAATCAATTTTGCAAAAGATTCTTTATAGTGGAAATTTTTTTATTAATATTATTACAATTTTCTTCACAATAAGACAAAAATGGTTCTTTTAAGAACTGTACCATGAAAGGTTCTTTGAGGAACCCAAAATGGTTCTTCTATAGAATCACTGCTAAAATCCCCCTTTGAAACCCTTATTTTTATGACTGTATGCAAGAAATATGGCAGCATTTTCTGAACTCAAATTTGTCATTTGATCAATAATTAGAAAAACACATTGTATACTGTTTGTGTAATTATTTATTTAGATTATAATGTTTGTTATTCCTCAGCTATTGGTGGAAAACCAGCAACCAGATACTCATGCACACGTTTTTCTTAGCTGCTGACATGCAGACTAAAGGAGCATAAGCCAGACACTGTGTGCTGTATTATCAGGGTTGGGTGCGTGAACAGAACAGAAATAGCTCAACGGAAGCACCGCTCTCTGCTTTGGTCTGTAGATTACACCTGCAGGAGCTCTCGCACTACGAGAGAACTGATTACACACGCTCACACACACGCTCACATACACATACACACACACTCTAATGGACTGCATATAGTGCAGAATTATGGCACATGTATGTCCATGTAGATTTATGGCTGCAAACACAAACAGCGGTAAATCAAGATGCTGTAAACCAGGATAAAGTCTGGACTTAGATTTAATTCTGCATGAGTCAACATGTGTGTTTGTGCATAATCTGCTGTGTTTAAGTGGTTGGCTTGGTCAAAGGTCTTGGACTGATCTTGTCAAGAAGAACTGGTTTTGACTTGTTTAGGTCTGGCATGAGATCTTAAATGTAAATGGTGGTGAGTTCTGGTTAATGCATGCACAAAATTAAAATAAGTACAATCTCAAATAGCTTGTGTAGTTTTGAACATTTGACCCTCAGATCTGAGAACAGTGGGATTTCAGCGGCTGTCTGTTTTATCTCCAAACCACCTTCATTATTCATCAGACTTTCCTGATCACTTATTCATGGCCCACGCAGATCCTGGAAGCTTTAGTTTCTTTCTCTGAAAGGCCTTTGATTTATAACATCTGTCCTTTTCTAGTCCTCTGTGTGTTTCACTTAACAAACGCTGTTTTGCTGTGTCAGGATGTTTGTGTTCTTTAAAGAAGGGCATGTGGGATCTTTTGTTTTGAAGTTAAAACAGTAAATAGTGGAGTGCAGGTGACAATGTCAAACCTGCTTTTATAAAAATATTGTCATAGCACAAATAAGGCATCCAGGAAAATGTTGATTTGTGTAATAATATATTTTACCATGTTAAAATGATTAAGAATGATAAATACGATAATAACTAACCAAATCAGAATTTTTCTTGTTTTTCCAAAAACACTAAAACAACACATATATATGTACGGTATGTGCTATCATAATAATGCTATGTCCCATTATATACACATATGTAATTTATTATTTATATATATATATATATATATATATATATATATATATATATATATATATATATATATATATATATATATATATATATATATATATACTGTATACTTATAACTGAAGGACAGAGGCAAAGAACCAAGTAGATACTTGTCTAGAGCTAGATAAAATTATTTCTAATCATTTCCATGTGTATTATCATGAACCTGGTCGCTTCCTTTGACTTTAGTGCCATTGAATAGTGATATAATGCATTATATTGTGTACAGAATGACATCGATGTTTAATCCGCAGCATAAATGAAAAGATATTTTGAGCAAATCAGGGCAAGTATTTAGAGTGGAAAAGACTCAAAACTAATAATAATACAGTCAGTATTGCTCTAAAAACACATCAGCTAGGTGGAATTCAGATGAATATCTGTCAAAGAGTGAGCTGATTTATCATATATTCTCATAAAACCATATCTCAGTTTTCAGACATCCACCCCACCATTAATAAACCACCACATTTTATTTCAAAATGTATACACCTTATAATAACCTGTATCAGAACTGTGAATCTGTCAGGCCTGATGGAACTGCGGCTGCCATGGCAACAGGGTCCCATCTTATCCAGAATGATGACTGGAGACCAAGACTGATAAGCAGCCATGCAGCACACAAAACCTCACTACAGCCAGTGATGGCATGCAGCATCTGTCACTTTCTCACCTCACGCAGACACACACACACACACACACACACACACACACAAACACACACACACACACACAGCTGTTACACCAGAGGAGACTCTCATACAAGTAACACTTATATATCAGCAGTGATCAGAGCACAAGCTAATCTCTCAGAAAAAAGGTACAAAAGCTGTCACTGGGGCGGTACCTTTTCAAAAGGTACATTTTTGTAGCTTTTAGGTACTAATATGTACACTTCAGGTACTATTATGTGCCTTTAAGGAACCAATATGGACTTTTTAGGTACAAAGGTGTGCCTCACTGTGTGTGAAAAAAATATACACTGCCTGGCCAAAAAAGTCACTGTTTGGATTTAAATAAGCAAATACTGAAGAGTCTAAGATTGTCTCATTATTGCAGTGATACAATACAGTGATTGTATTGTGTTTTGCAACAATTCTTTTAACCCTAACTGATGCAATTTGTAGCTTTTCATTTGTTAAACAACCATTTTGGAAGATGTTATTATGTCCATATTTCAGGATGGCAATGTCAAGATTGAATGGTTCCAAATTGTGAAATAGTGGTCCTATGAGGATGATGATGAATCATTTTCATGGATGGACTGGCCACCACAGAGTCCTGAGCTTAACACTATTGAAAGTCTTCAGGATGCGCTGGAGTCGACTTTACAGAGTGATCAAATCTCCCATTGTCAATACAAGATCTCAACCAAAAATTAATGCAACTCTTGATGGAAATAAATATTGTGATGTTGCATTAGTTTGTCGAAACAATGCCACAATGAATGCACATTGTTATCAAAGCTATGAAATCCAGCAAAGAGTGTATAGCAGTTGACTGCAGCACGTCTGAAAGACTTTCAATGCAGAGGAAATCCGCTTCTCACTATTCTCTCCAAAACAGCCCACAGTGGGTTGATAATATTCAGGTGGTTTTTCTGGCCAGAGCAGATGCTGAAGTTTATCTTAATGCTCAAACTGTCCAGGTTTTATAATCATGACACCATCTCTCTTTTTTAGCATTAATTTCTGCGATTAAAGTATTAGCAATTGTAGCTCTTTCACGGAAGTTGGTTTTGTAAAGTTCTCTGTGGTTGGTTTTTGTGGAAAGGTTCAGGTTAATATTGAGGTCACTTTGCTGCAGTAGTTCTGTGTTGTTTGGACACAGTTCTTCTCCATTCTTCAGAAAAATGTATGTAATATGCAGCATAAATGTAGAAATATTATAGAATTGTATAGCATATATATATTTTTAAAAAAACGTAACAGTGGCAGAATGATCGTATTTTGTAATTTTCCTTCATTATATTTCTGTTTTTAAAAGCTGTTGATATGTGTGTGTTTGTGTTTGTGTGTGTGTGTGTAAATCATGATCAAGTTATGATATGAAACAATGAGTCATCTTTGAATCACTGTTAAAAAATGCAACACAAAGGCTGTTTTACTCTGTATTGTGAGTAATGCCATTTAATATTACATTTCTAATGTGCAGTTGCTCTAAAAATTAGATTTTTTTTATTGTCTCTTTGTCACACTCTTGTTTACAGATGTTAATAAAAAGTTAAAAAAAAAAAGCAATGTCTAAGCAATGCCAAAAACAATGTGTGTTGAAGTTAAATTGCCCCTGTTGGCAATTTTCTGTGAAGAATATCAGCAGGAAAGCATATAATCAATAGACAGTCATGCAGAGGCATGTAGGCTGCAGTTTCTCTAATGACTCAGCTGTACAAAATACACTGATGGGTTCTGAGCTTCTGCTTTTCTGCCTGAGATTATTTTAGTTTTGTAAAAAACAAACAAACAAACAAAAAACACTGATGCAAAAGACCAAAACTTCAGTACAAACACAATAAATCTGCAGATCAGGGTTCACATTATTCTACTGAATTTGCAATAGCATAATACTTTTACTGTTTGTGCCGCATAAAGAGACACTATAGTTAGAATAGTATGCTATTTCAAATTCAGCATAAGAATTAAGGGACATAAAATAAGTAAGACAGCATCCTCTAGTGGTACACAAGATTATTACAATGGGGGAGTGTTGCTAAATTTGTTTCCTCCTAAATTTTTCAGATTAATCTGAAAAACAAAATCATATATATTGTATACAAAATTGTATACATAACTTCAGGTTCATTTTGTTACATAACTTTAATCTCAGGCAGAAGAGCAGAAGCTCAGAAAACATCAGTGTATTTTATAATAGGTTTACTAATGTACTGTAAATGAACAGGTAAAGGTGCACCCTTTTTAAAGTGGTTATTTTAATAGCATTTCTTCAATTTACTAAAATAATTTTGCTCATAAAGAGACTAATGTACTCCACATAACTGGGGTAAACTGTGATTAAACTGTGATTGCAGATTATTCAGATAATATTAATGAAATGAAATGTAAACTTTCAGTACACTTTTCAATACTTTTAAATTTTGTTCTTTGTAATAATGTTAAATGAAATGTTTTACATTAAAGTAAATTTTAAATCACAATGTTTTAATAATCTTTTGTTACACTTTAAAGTAAACTTATTTTTATGTGTTAACATACTAACATACTAAAGCACATGTAAAGTATTTTAGGATTTTAACTGTTACATTTAAAGTTAATTTATTTTAAATGTACTAAAATTCAACTCAATCATTACACATTTGTAATTATGAATATATTTAAGTACATGACATATCAATAGAAATGACATTAAAGTATATTTTAGTTTACAATAAATCAGTGCACTTTAACCATATTTCAAAGACAATACAGCAATTATGAAATTACTTTTAAAGTTGTTCTTTTACTTAACACTCAGTAGTGACACTGAAGCCACATTATCATTGTTTAAGTGTGTGTTTGTTAAGACAGTTGGAAAAATGAGCTGGCAAAACCCGTGGCACAGCACAAGTTTTATGAATTGCCAGTGAACCATGCAGTAAAGCGCTCTTGTGCAGACTGATTGATTTTACGTGTGTCTGTTTATGTGTGTTTGGTTTGCACAAGCTGGAGCGATTGTGTGTGAACGTAGTGGATTGTGTTGCTATTAATGCCATATCCAATAAATGTGGGTTTGCACAATAATGACCTCATCATCTTCTGTTTGCGCTTCCCAGTGCCACACGGACCACGCAGGAGGCATACAATGGCACAGTCCACTTATCCAACAGTAATTGCCCCGTCCTTAATGTACCGCTGTAGACCTTGTCCAGACTGCTGGCAGGCCATTTACCATGCTGACGTGTTTCCATGCAATTTAAGTTAACCAAGAAATGAGGTAACGGCACGGCTAATGGGGGTAAATGATGAGCATTGTGACTGGGCTTGCCTAGAAGGTTTTGACTATAGATTATTCATAAGGAGACAAAAGCAGGCTTGGAGAGAGCACTGGACATTGGGCACGTCTCTGTTACGGGTCCCTAACTGCCCTGCAGGGCCACACAGGGCATTGTTAACCACAACCCTCTCTCTGTGTGTGGACGTCAAGTCCTTGGCTCTTTTATTTGAGTTCCTGTCCAAAGTTCTAGCGCTGCGGGTGACGCCAGCCTTGCCTCGGTCACATGGGTGTCCAGAGTTGCTCATTTACACTCGTTGTGAAAAATTGTACAGGACTGTGTGCATAACACAGCTTGACTTTGTTGTGTTGTGTTGGCTGCAGGGTAACATATTTGAGTAGTTGGACAAAACAGAGGACAAAATGAAACACAATGTACTGTATGAATGTATGCTTCATACAAAAAAAGTATAATGTTTTGTTTAATGTTAAAGTATCAAGGAATACTTTTGTTTTTATGTCTTCAGCATATTCAGATGCATATCCATTATGTTTGGGTGCATGTCTTGATTTTCAGCAAAAAATCAAATAAATAAAATACTAACAAAAAAATTGTTTTCATATCAATATCAGTTTTGTTGTATGTATGCATGCAAAATTTATTATAAACAAATCCACTTAAGGGAATGAATGAATGAATGAACAAAAGTGTTTTCATTTCATATTACAATCAGATACATGTATGCCAAATATTTAAACAAATCTAGCATCCACATTAATTGAATGAATTGAGACTAAAGGATGGTTTCAAACTGATTTTCAGTAAAATAAAATAAAATAAAATAAAATAATATTTAAAATGCTAAAATGTTAATTAAAGAATTCATATATTACAATTTTACAATAAAAAAATAAATCAGAGCTTGTGTGAACTCAACACAGATGAAAGATGGAAAGAGTGCAATCGTGATGAGAAAGATTTTGATATGTCCTTTTATATTATTTCAATGGTTATCTCACATGAATGTATCAACACTTCAAAGGAGTAACAATAAGTCAAGTAACTATTTTGGCAGAAACTATGGTTACCATATTTTGTGGCAAACAATACATTTAGACATGCGTTTGGCTACTAATAAACGTTGAGGCTGACAGTAAGCGTTTTTTGAGGTGAGTGCTGTGGAGTCACCGGACCGTTTTGGGGAAGCACGTCCTGTACAGTAAAGTGTTGACCTCGCAGGGATCCACAGGGGAGCTAGTGTCCCTGGATCCAGCACTTCTCTCTAATGCAGCCTGACAGCATGAGAGCAGGGCTTGTGCACCCTGTGCCCAACTTTCTAATTGCCACTGCGACAGAAGGGGCAGCACAGAGCGCGTCTGTGTTCCCAGCAGGTCAGGCATGCTGGAGACGCTCTGTCGAAGACAGATTCATCACTCAGGTGGTGCAGGCCAGGCCTAGGCCACACATAGAGCATAGCATTCATCAGCTCTTGGCTTCTGTGGAGGAGGAGTAAGAGGTGGAGACCCAAAGTGATGCCTGGGTCTGTAAGCGAAAGCCAGAAAACACCAAACAGATTTTTGAGTGTCCTGAGGTTGCACATGCATTCAGTAAATGTGTTTGACACTTTCTTCACTGCTTAGGTTGTGAGAGTGTTATGTTGTCAGAGACACGTGCCCCATCAGACTGGACCAAGTGGATTTTAAAAGCAACTTCCAAAATAAATGTTTGAATATTTGACTAAGCACGATTAGGTACAAAGTGTTTGTTTAAAACATTTCTAAATGCGTTCACTCCAGTCAAGTCACAGCTTCTGTAGATCATTTGCTTAATCCTCATGTTGTGTTCCGGTCAAGAGGATTTTCATTCTCCTAAAGAATGCAAGTTAATGTCATTGCATTGGACTGAAATTTACTGACTTTCTGACACAGGGAACATTTGGAGAATTAGGATTATTTTTGTACTTTGTTTTGCCTTGTTTTTCTCATTAGATTTCAGTGCGTTTGTCATTGCTAGGAAACTTTTTCCCACTTACTATGTTTTACCGTGGTAGATACGTGCTGAAGTCGCGCTTGTTCTCGCGTTTGCCTATCGCCGGACTCCCCAGTTTCGGATGCTAAATAGTAAGACGTGGCCAGCTGACTTCAATAACAAGTACTCAGGCAAATATAAAATTGGTTAGTTTCACCGCGGCAGCGGTCGTGGCAGCCCTTGTGTGAAGACCGACGTCTGTAAAGACCATCGACTCTATCTGCGCGACTCCACCGAGCAAGGACACTAGCATCTTGCGTATTGAGTATTGGCACTTGAGTATTGATTTTCTACCCTTTCTTTACCTTTTGTACAGCTTGTTCTCAAATACTTATTTAGGTCAATTGAACTCACTATGTGCTTTCAAATCTCTACTATTACTACTAAAACTTGGAGAGCACGCACTGTACGTTGGAGGCAGGGCTATCCCAATAATCTACGACCTGTCCCTCTGACCTATACTACTTTACTGTCTATTCCAGTTGGTCTCTGGAACTGCCAGTCTGCTGTTAACAAAGCAGAATTTATTTCTTCTATTGCTACTCATTCTGGTCTCAACCTCATGGCCCTAACTGAGACTTGGATCAAACCTGAAGAGACTGCCACTCCCGCAGCCCTCTCCACTAATTTCACTTTTTCCCACACCCCTCGCACGACTGGGAGGGGTGGAGGTACTGGTCTCCTTATCTCAAATGAATGAAAATTTGATCTTCAACCATCTCTTACAGGTAACAGTTCATTTGAATCACATGCAATTACTATTACCCACCCTGTTATAATCCACTTTGTAGTTGTTTATCGTCCCCGCTTTCCTGAGGATGGTACTCCTCTGGTACTGCTCGGTTACTTCAACATCCACCTAGAAAAACCTCAGGCTGCTGACTTCAACACTCTGCTCACCTCATTTGATCTCAAGCAAGCGTCTACTACAGCTAGGCACAAATCAGGCAACCAGCTAGACCTCATCTTCACACACTGTTGCTCCACGGACAACACTTTAGTTACTCCACTGCACACCTCAGACCACTTCCTCATCACTTCTAACCTCACACTTACTCCTGACACAGCACACACTTCTCCGCAGGTCACCTTTCGACGCAACCTACGGTCACTCTCTCCCTCTCGCCTATCCTCTATGGTTTCATCCTCACTTCCTTCACTCTCTCAGTTTTCAGCAATGGACACGAACAGTTCTAGTGTATCTTTTTTGTTTTCTTTATCTTTTGGTTTGGTCTATTTTTTTTCAGTGTTGTCCAGACCAGCACGCACCGCCCCATCTGCCCGCTGGCTGTCCGATGTTCTCTGTGAACATCGCTCTAAACTCAGGGCTGCAGAGAGGAAAATCAAGAAACTCTACCGACCTCAGTGTGTATCAGTCACTCCTCTCTTCCTTCTCTGCAAATGTCTTCACTGCTAAAACAACATACTACCACAACAAAATTAACAACTGTTATGACTCTCGCACACTTTTCAAAGCTTTTTCTTCTCTTCTTTGTCCTCCTCCCCCTCCTCCTTCATCAACTCTTACAGCTGATGACTTTGCAGTTTTCTTCACAAATAAGACAAGAACCATCAGTGACCAAATCTCCACACTGCAGACTGATGATAACTTCATAACGACTAATACACACTCTCTCTCCTCCTTCTCTCCACTCTCAGAGATGGACGTTTCCAAACTTACCCTTTCCAATTATCCTACTACTTGTCCACTTGATCCTATCTCCACTCACCTCCTTCAGGCCATTTCTTCTTCAGTCATACCTTTACTTACTCACATTATCAACACCTCGCTTCACTCTGGTACATTTCCCACAGCATTTAAGCAGGCTCGGGTAAGCCCACTGCTTAAGAAACCATCTCTAAATCCAGCACTTTTAGAAAACTGCAGACCGGTATCCCTTCTTCCATTCATTGCAAAGACACTTGAGCGAGTTGTGTTCAACCAACTCTCTATGTTTCTTGTACAGTACAATCTCCTGGACAACAATCAATCTGGCTTCAAAAGCAGCCACTCAACTGAGACTGCCTTGCTCTCGGTTGCTGAAGCCCTGCGACTGGCAAGAGCAGCTTCCAAATCCTCAGTACTCATCTTACTGGATCTGTCTGCTGCTTTTGACACAGTTCACACAGTTTAAGTCCTACCTCTCAGGTAGGTCCTTCAGGGTGTCTTGGAGGGGTGAGGTTTCTAAGTCACAACTTCTTGCTTCTGGGGTTCCTCAAGGCTCAGTGCTTGGACCACTTCTCTTCTCTATCTACATGACGTCATTAGGATCTGTCATTGAGAAGCATGGCTTTTCTTATCACTGCTATGCTGATGACACTCAACTCTACTTCTCATTCCAACCAGATGATCTGACGGTAACTGCTCGCGTTGCAGCCTGTCTGAGAGACATTTCTAGCTGGATGAAGGACCATCACATTCAGCTTAACCTTACTAAGACAGAACTGCTTGTGGTTCCAGCTATCCCATCGTTTCATCACAACTACTCTATACAGCTGGGTTCGTCAACCATAACTCCTTCCAGGACAGCCAGAAACCTAGGAGTTGTGATTGATCATCAGTTAAACTTCACAGACCATATTGCAACAACGACCTGGTCCTGCAGATTTGCCTTATACAACATTAGGAAGATCAGACCCTTCCTGTCAGAGCAAACCACACAACTTCTTGTCCAAGCTCTTGTTCTCTCCAGACTGGACTACTGTAATGCTCTCTTGGTGGGCCTTCCTGCATGTACTATCAAGCCTCTGCAACTGATCCAGAATGCAGCAGCGAGGGTTGTCTTCAATGAGCCAAAAAAGCTCACGTTACTCCTCTCCTCATCAGGTTACACTGGCTACCAGTAGCCACTTACATCAAATTCAAGGTACTGATGCTTGCCTACAAAACGACCACTGGCGCGGCACTAATATACCTAAACTCACTAGTTCAAATTTATGTGCCCCCCAGAAGCTTGCATTCTGCAAGTGAACGGCGCCTTGTGGTGCCATCCCAAAGAGGTTCAAAATCACTCTCACTGACCTTTTCCTGGTCTGTGCCCAGCTGGTGGAATGACCTCTGAGCTGAACTGAGTCTTTACTCTTCTTTACTCATCTTTACTCATTCTTTTCTTTTCTTTTCTTTTCTTTTCTTTTCTTGAAAAAAACATAGCTACGTGTTCTGTGCTAGACTATCTGAGACTTGTCATGGCACTTGTATACTGTTGTTGTTCTCTCGCTGGTCTGATTGCTTCTATTGTTCTCATTTGTAAGTCGCTTTGGATAAAAGTGTCTGCTAAATAATTAAATGTAAATGGATTTTCCCCCTACCTTGTTACACTTGTGGTATTCCTGGTAAAAAAATAAATAAATTACCTGCTTGTAAATCTCTCATTGTGCTATACTATCACCAAATCTTGGATTCAATATTATATTGAATCCAAGATTTGGTGATAATATAGCACAATGAGAGATATAGCACAATGAGACCAATCACTTTCAAAAAGAAATACAAAACTTGTGCTAATTTAAAGAAAACAAATTGATATTTGTTTTCTTTTAATTAGCACAGGTTTTGTATTTCTTTTTGAAACTGATTGTAGGCCTCATTTTCAGAAAAGGGTTAACAAGGGTTCACACGGGTTAATGTCATCATATTCTTTCCCTACAAATGACATTTTTCCTGTCAAAATACTCTTTTCTGTTTAACAAAAGACATGTTTATCACTGGAAAACTAAACAAAACAAAACGAAAGAAAAAAATCCTAAAATTTGACATTAGTATCTAACTTTTTGCGCCATCAGTCACGCACACTGAAGCTCTGAGGATCTCCCACTCTCGGCTCATTTTGAGTCTTGTGAATTCACGGAATTGTTAACTGAAGACTCTCTCTGACCGGATCATTTGAATCAGTGAGTTGTTTACTGGAGTCTCGCTCTGACCGGATCATTTGAATCAGTGACTCACTCTGACCGGATCATTTGAATCAGTGAGTTGTGTACAGGTGACTCACTCTGACCGGATCATTTGAATCAGTGAGTTGTTTACTGGAGTCTCACTCTGACCGGATCATTTGAATCAGTGACTCACTCTGACCAGATCATTTGAATCAGTGAGTTGTGTACTGGTGACTCACTCTGACCGGATCATTTGAATCAGTGAGTTGTTTACTGGTGTCTCGCTCTGACTGGATCATTTGAATCAGTGACTCACTCTGACCGAATCATTTGAATCAGTGACTCACTCTGACCGGATCATTTGAATCAGTGAGTTGTTTACTGGTGTCTCGCTCTGACCGGATCATTTGAATCAGTGACTCACTCTGACCGAATCATTTGAATCAGTGACTCACTCTGACCGGATCATTTGAATCAGTGAGTTGTTTACTGGTGTCTCGCTCTGACCGGATCATTTGAATCAGTGACTCACTCTGACCAGATCATTTGAATCAGTGAGTTGAAAGTGAAAGTCATGACATTTGTCAAGTATGGTAACCCATACTCGAAATTGGTGCTCTGCATTTAACCCATCCAAGTGCACACACACAGCAGTGAGAAGTGAACACACCGTGAACACACACCCGGAGCAGTGGGCAGCTATATCCAGCGCCATGGGAGCAACTGGGAGCAACTGCTCAAGGGCACTTCATCCATGGGTATTGAGGGTGGAAGAGAGCGCTGAAGAGAGCGCTCACTCCCCACCCACCTACAACTCCTGCCAGCACCGAGATTCGAACCTGCGACCCCTTACCAAAAAGTAGTATACTTCAAGTTTATTTTATTAAGTATACTTAAGTAAAGTTCAAGTATATTTTGTAAGTATAAGTCAAGTATTAAATGTCAATTTAAGTATATTTCTGAGGAATACATAAAGCCCATTTCTGAGAAGTACATAAAAAGTAAACTAAAAGCATACTTTCCTATTTTTAGTTTAAAAGAAGTATACTAATAGCACACTTGAATAAACTTCTTTTTCGTAAGGGACCTTCTGGTTACAAGTCCAGTTCTCTAACCATTAGGCCACAGGTGCCACCAATTGTTTACTGGTGACTTTTGAATCAGTGAGTTGTTTACAGGAGACTCGCTCTGACCAGATCATTTGAATCAGTGAGATGTTGACTCGAGAACAGCTGCAATCTGCTCAGTCCAATTTGGCAAAGAATTGTTCAGCGCAGTTTGTGAGGTTCATTGAAAAGAATCAGCTCATTCATGAATCGAAAACCACAATCACATCTTGTAGCAGTTGACAATTTCTCCAGTTCAAAAAAATGAGGAACAACATGTTTTCAAGAAATGTAGTGGAGTAAAAATCTAGTGAAATAAAAGTACAAGTCTCTCAAAATAACAATACTCTGATAAACCACAGATACTTAACAAAAATTACTTAAGTACGGTAATAAAAATACTTTGTTACTGTCCACCACTGACACAGTGTATATTTATTGTATATTTTAGTGTAGTTCAGTGCAACTTCTTAATGAACAGTTCATTAGCTAAAACAAAAATATATTCAGAATATACTCTAGTAAAGGTTATTTCAAAACATAAGGTATAAAGTATTATGATGCACTGGCTATCCATCCAGGTGTTTCTTTGGCCCGAGACACTGGAAACTTGAAATGCTCGATAACCACTATATCTAACTCTTGCATCTTATACCTATGTAAAGAACTAAGTATTTATTTATTTATTTTAGTCTTTAGATATCTTACAGTATCTTGATTAGGGAACTGCTACTCGAACCCCTTCAAAAATAAATAAATAAATAAGTGCGTGACGCCAATAAATAGTGATCTTGATGTTCCAGTGCTAAAGGGAAGAGAGCGCTGGGCCCGTGGCAAAAGCCAAATCCAAATCCTCCAAGTTATGAAATCCTCGGCATCTGCCAAGGTGTAAAAACTATCCTGTTGACAGACTGACAACGCATTCCTGTGGCCTGAGCTGTGTGCCACCCCAGTGTTTGGAGGAGAAGCTTGCGTTTTTGCACATATATGCCTGATTTCTGTGAGTGGCCACTGAACACGTACACCTACTTTAGGGCCGTTTTGCTTCCAGAGGCAGAGCGCAGACTTCACTGCAGCGAGCGGAGAATCAGGCTCAGCTATGTGAAATATGCCCAGCAGGGACAAGGATTGATTGCTGCAGGCTGAAGGGTGTTGGATCCTCACCTTCCCGCCATACACAACATTCTCCACAGCCAGGCGAGTGAAATGCCAGTCTGACAGCACGATCCTGTACCGACCAGTTGTTTGTACGCTAACTATGTCATACACATAAACACATATACTCAAATAATGTAAATTACTCTGATAATAAACTTATGAATAACCACACTAAGTGTACGCGGGGAAAGGTACAGTAGAGATAGCAATACGTAGAGCACTTTGAGAAAACTATCCATCCAATTTTGAAAAAAAAAAAAAAAAAAAGGTGCACGATAATGTACATTATCTTTATTCACTTAACATCTTAAATCAACTTACTACACCTTCATCTAAGTGTAGTTTGTGATGCTTGTTAACACATTAATTGAACAAAGCCCTAACTAATATATGCTTTGGACAGGAATGATACACCAAATATTATATTGAAAAAATAATATAAATATAGAATATAGAATAACACAATTATATAATATCTTACTGTATGTGTAATATTATATCCATGTAAAGCTTGACGATCTATTTTTACAAAAATAAATCTATTTTTAAAAAAATAAAAATACGAAGCTTGCATATGTTTTTGTTGAGTATAGTTGAGCAAGAAAAAACTCAGAATAGGACCATAATGAGCAAAAAAATATTACATTTGACCAAAAAAAAAAAAAAAGAAAGAAAGAAATTCTGATAGCTTGCAATGTAAATCAATGAGATCTTTGTAACAGTACAGCAGACTGCTTAAAATGCATATAAACATACATTCAAAAATACTACATAAAACACTTCATAAAATGCATATAAATATCTCAGTTGGCACTCTTTATCTCTTAATAATGTCTTAGATATTTGAATGTTAAATTTTATGATCAAAGGTCTGTAATTTTATTGTGGAGGCAAAACATAATGCAATGTAATACAATGATGATGAAAGATGAACAAATAAATGTTCGCTAAAACCCTGATGAGCATATTTGATACTCAGATTTTAACATGATTTTTTTTTATATATATTAATGGATAATCAAGGAAACCCAAGTTGCTTCAATCCAGTAAGTCTTCATCTTGACATATTACTAATAATATAAAAGTTATTTTTAGATTAAAAAATCTGTATATACTGTATTTCACGTTTTTATAATTGTACTAAAAGGACTTTTACTTGCTAAAAAGACTAATGTATCAGACGACATGCAGAAGGTATGTAGTATATTTTGTGGAATGTTTTTCAGCAGAATTTTGATTGTTGATCATTTAGAAGCCTTAGAAATTTGCATAATAAATATGGTACAGTAGGCTTTATATGGCTAATATTTAATATGTGACCCTGGAGCACAAAACCAGACTTAAGTTGCTGGGGTATATATGTAGCAATAGTAAAAAAAAAAATAATAATTAAATAAATAAAAACATGGCATGGGTCAAAATTTTCAAAAAAAAAAAAAAAAATTATATTTTATGACAAAAAATATTTATTATGAGTTTAGGTAATGTTTTTTTGAGATAATTTGTTAGTTTATTAATTTAAGAATATTTAATTTTTGTTTTTTATTATGCATTGTTAAGAATTCATTTAGACAACTTTAAAGCTGATTTTCTCAATATTTAGATTTTTTTGCACCCTCAGATTCCAGATTTTCAAATAGTCGTATCTCGACCAAATATTGTCCTCCTAACAAACCATACATCAATGGAAAGCTTATTTATTCAGTTTTCAGATGATATATAAATCTCAATTTCAAGAAATTGACCCTTATGACTGGTTTTCTGGTCCAGGGTCACATATATATTTTTGACATATTTCACTGATTATGTTACAAAAAAAGTGTCAACATACAAAAAGATGATGATTATAAAAAAAACTGTTAATAAATAGTTAAAAAGACGTCAGAAAAAAAAATCATTACACATTAAAATCACATTTATTAAACAGAATCAGGATGGCCGATTGGATTCAAGCACAGTATTTGCTATGCTCTTGAGGCTCTCTGTGGTTTTCTGGCTGATTGAGTACTTATCCATGATTCTGTGATGCTGCACTTAAGAAGGTCAAAGGTCATGACCAGGCTGACAGAGAGGTCCTTGTGTGTGAGAAGCAGGCGCTAATTAGTTCCTCTCTGCTCTGTTTGTGAGATCATGGCATTTTATGTGAAAACAGAAAATGGGTATAATTAGGAGACAACAGGGCAGAGAGCAGTACAAGCACATACTCTCTGCCTACCACAAATCCATTGTATGGAAGAGTCTGGAAAAAATCACAATAGACAAATGAACAAGCAAAAAAGAGGATCCTAAGTGTCCTCATTTGATAATGGTTTCCCATGTGTTAAAAACCTTGGGCTCGAGAATGGGGTTTTTGTGCAGCGGCACAAAGCAAGCACATGGACCGGTGGAGGAAGTTGGAAAGGGAGAGAGAGCGAGTTGTGGTAAACCTCACTGTTTGGTGTGAGAGAGCATGGGAAATGCGTGGGACCAAACACGGCCCTGGTAAGTGGTTCTGGCCTGTCACTTTGGGGCTCGTCCAAATCTGAGAGAGAATAGGAACCAAAGTCCAGCAGAGCGCCTGACTGGCCACTCATCTTCTCCATTAGCCCAAAGCAACGATGCTCCTTGACATTTATGCTTTTCATCCCATAACTCATATGCATTAATGTTTCCCAAAAATGTTTGAAATTGAGCATGTCTTCCTGTACGCTTCCTGTATTCCCGCCCTGCGTGAGGTAACTCACATGCAACACCGTAGACAATAAAAATCCTTCCCTCAGGCTGAAGAAGCTCTCTGACATAATGATAACAGCTCAAGGCAAACCCTGACCAAGGTCATTTTTAAGATGTATTTACTATTTAATGTTGAAGGTGGCGATGGCAACAGCTAAAAAAATTCCAGAGGCAATGAACTGGAAAATTTATCTTGATTAGAAAGAGATGAACGTCACTAAGAATTCATTTTATAGAGGCACATCTTTTATAGTTTAAACATTGATCCAGTGTAAGGATAACACCAAATAATAATAAATATATAAAAGCCTGTATGGAACTAAGACAAAAGAGATGGTTTTAAGGAAGAGTGTGTGATGAGGGAAATTGTTTAAATGTTGCCACCAGGGGGCAAAATTCTTTCATTTACAATGAACTAATACATTTTGTGACCTTTTAATCAATAATGTCAATTTTCTATCATTTCGTATGCTCTGCCTTTTAAAAATACAAGGATGATACATTTTAACAGTACAGATGCACTGAGCAATGAGCAAAAAGTTCTACCTAACAGCAAGGTTCATCCCAAAACATGTCTGTTTACTCTGAAAAGTAGAGCTGACCACCAAAACCGAGCCAGGAATTTTCCTCAAAAGAGTTTCACACAACATTAAATCAAAAAGAAACATTTCAACACTTTCAGTGTTTCAGTGTTGGGATTTAATGGCACATTCAACACAATAAAAATTACTTTACAGTACTATACAGTGCTTTTCATTCTCTGACTCCATTGACTATTTTGAATTCCTCTCATCCCTTGAAGTATTTTGTTATCCTACATGATAATAACACCGAAGATTACCGACAGTGAAGCCAAACTATTAGAAATCAGAAAAGCTTGTTGCAATGAATTATGGCAAGCTATTAACAAAACACAAATTGCTTTCTGGAGTGGATGAACAAAGTATAAATAGATCTCTCAGAGCACAACAACCGAATGCTTCATCAGAAATGTTTGGCATTACATCACTGCCTGTGTGAGAGAGACTGGAGTTACCCGACGCTCTCTGAGCCAGCTATTATGGTTTGTACTAATGTTCTGGTTTTAAAATCCAAACATTCTCAAAGCTGTTATTTGCTCTCCCTTTTTCCTTTTGCTCAGAAATTCTGTCTCTCTTTCAGCAAAGTGCCTCTGTCTATGGTGAGGAGAGACAGATTTCACAAGGCCTGCTACTGTGTTCAAGGCACATGGGACTGTTTTGTGGCAGAAATCTGTGTAACGTTCCTCGTGTGCATGCGGCTGTACACATACTCACATGTTCACAAGAACCGGGAGTGTATAGAGTGATATTTATGGAAATATTACATCTTGTCTGGCTTTTGCATGATGGACTGGTGTTAAAAACCTTTAATTCTACAACAACAACCCTCTATTTATTTTGTACAGCGAAGAGTCACGTCAGGCTTGATTGTTTTCATCTGTGTGATATGGACTGTTTTGCAAAAAATCTGAAGTTTCAGCATGGTGAAATGATCACTAATGCATTGATCTGCAGCATCAAAAAAACAGACCCTCAGTTTAAGCTCTACTTAATGCTTTGATCCCAGTCTTTGCATTTAAGTGCCCAGACTTCAAATAAAATTAATGTTTCTTGCGCATGGTATTGCCATATTAAAGCTGAGCTTTTATGTCCTCATTATCACATGCATGCACATCTGAAATTATAAACTTACCTGATGATAAACAAAGCATAAACGTGAGAGTGTTACCATGAACAAACAATATTTACTTTTCAGTTTTTCTATCATCAGTCATTCTTTGCATGTGGAGTGAATAACCAAAACCAAATGTTAAATATTTGACAAATTATGCGTGCCGAAGTGTGCTATAAGAAGAAATGTCCTTGAGGAAATTCCAGAGCAAAAACAACTGGTTGAAATATCTTAAAAAGCATATCACATGACTCGATATTTGTGTTTTTACTGGTTTAAAGCACTGTAATGTAAGATTCTGAAAGGTGGTTGATTCTCAAGGCAACATATGATTCTAAGATTTTGTATTTTGTTCTGTCCTAAAAACTAATAACACCGTGTTACCATCTTATAATTGCCACCAATGTCCTCATCTCTAACTGCACTTTAACACAAATATTCCTGAATGTAGAATGGAATGGAAAGAGACTGAATATAATGATCTTGGTATTTTAAGCCATTCAAATGTAATATAAAGTGAAATATAAAGGACCATTTCTGAGGTATAGAAATAGTTTACAATGCCTTCAATAGGTTAGGTTAGGATTCATTTAAGTTAAGTTAAAAACATCTTAATGATGGATTTGTTTCTTTTGTCTTCTCAAGACGTTAACTGTTGAACTGGAGTGGTGTGTATTACTTGTGGATTATTGTGATGTTTTTATCAGCTGTTTGGACTCTCATTCTGACGGCACCCATTCACTGCAGAGCATCTACTGCTGAGCAAGTGATGTAATGCTACATTTCTCCAAACCTGATGAAGAAACAAACTCATCTACATCTTGAATGGCCAGAGGGTGAGTACATTTCAGCAAATTTGAACTATTGATTTAAAACAATAGTCTCCCAAAACCATGATTTCTGTCATCATTTACTCACCCTTTTCATTTAAAACCTGTATAACTTTCTTCCTTCTGTGGAACACAAAAGAAGATATTTTAAAGAAACAGTTCGTGATACCACTGACTTCCATTGTATGGACAAAAAAAAGACATTTTTTAGAAAATCTACTTTTGTGTGGATGTTTTGAAAGACGGAAGTCATACAGGTTTGGAAAGAGGGTGACTAAATGGTGACAGAATTTTCATTTTCGTTACAAGTTTTATGTTATTATAATGTCATTCTGTCATTTGAATATAAACAAATGACAGGCCATACTTCCCATTTGCAAGTTTATATTGACAATTCAGCATGATCTTGAGTGCCAGCATGATATCCGTCTAATAAGTAACCTTAGAACATCCTAAAACATGTTAAATACCCAAAGCAAAAGGTGACAAGTGATTTCATTTCTGAGGTCATCTCAATTCTACTCTGCTATTTTTAGGGCCGGATAAATATATGCTGGAATTTGCCTTCGCATTTCTCATGGCGAGCCAACCGCATGCATGTGGGAAATCAAACGTTATTACAGCAATTCAGAGCTGCTTGTGAGAGAGGCGGTGGGGGGTGGGGGGGTGTGAGACCAGACATTTGAGCTGTCATTCCACGCGCAGGGGCTTCAGCACAAACATTCCCATGCGGCGGGAGATAAGGAGCGCCTGGCTCCACTGGCACACCGCCGCAATGCCTGTTGAATGCCAGTCATTTCTAAAGCTCGGGTGTTTATGCACGGGTGACTGTGGAACCGGCAAACATCCCGGTTAGCTCCATCCAAAACCATCTCGCCTGTGTACATCTGCCTCTGTAGCCGCTGAAAGTTTGAAGCCTGTGTCTAATTACGTCGTTTTGGACTCGAAACATCACATCTAATTACGACCGACGAGTCTTCAGCAGAAGAAGCCCGGATGAGAGACAGAGCTTTCCGTGAGCCGAGAGCTCCAGTCCTGCACGACAGGTCCAGACCTCAGTCGGTCCCCCAGCACGAGTGGCTTGCGTGGGACGAGCAGCAGTTGTTTATGGTTTACTCTGTTCTCCTCAAAGCACATGTGTCACGCTCAATGGAAAAAGAGCAGATTCTATAGCAACACACACACACACACAGATGAATGGACACTTGGCTTTGGCCAAATATAGCTACAAACCTCAAACAGCAAAGGCATGTAGCTAATGGAACAGAAAATGGGTTTATCTGGCTATTTTTGGGTCTTAATTGTGTACTCCATATTAAACTAATCAACTGAGAGGAAATAACCAAAGGCATAAACTTAAGAGCTCATGGAAAAATATAAAGATATACAAGATATAAAACAGGTTGTGAACTTTGTGGCACAGGATTTATCCATCAACTAATTTGACCATCAGTTGTTTTCCTGACCGTAATCTAAACACCAAAAAGTCCTTTGAAAAGCACTATTCACATAAGCACATAAATTCACAAAATTAGTTATTTTGCATAATGTCCGGGCTGCTCTTTTTCTCAGAGTGAAAGTGAATAGGGATGACATACAGCTATTGTATATCTTCAGAAAGATGTTGTATACGATACTTAAATTGTGCTTTTTTGTCATTTTTCTTTTCCATTGTATGGAAAACAGCAGTAACGATATTCATCTCCTTGTTGACTAGAAGAAAGTCACAAAACTAGATTGTTTTTTTCTTTAACAATCTAGCATAAAATAACCAAAGGCGTAAACAAATTCAACACAAATCTAGTTTGTTCGTTTCATATAAGCATATCAGTCAAAAAACTTGAAATGAGATGTGCTTTGTTTAGCAGAACTACTGTCTCATAAGCTTTCATCCGTATCTGTTTTATGGTAAAACTAAGCTGGAAAGTAAAAAGCTTTTTTGTGGTTTAATGGTGATATCAAAAGTTTCTTCAGCTCTATTACACTTTGCAGCAGTAGGGACCTGTCTGTCATTAAAACGTCTCACCCTCTGGGTATCTTCAGAAATCATTTCATTCTGCAGACCAGAGCACTTCTCTAAGCGAGACAAAATCCCAATGTTCAACAACCACAGCTGTACTCTTTAAATATTAATATATGCCATATTTAATTACTCAAAATGAACCAAAAATAAAAATTCTGTCATCATTTACCAACCCTGATGTGATTTTGAGGAATGTATTTTTGTCCATACAAAAATGTTACCAACACTCACAAAACACTCCTTTTGTGTTCCACAGAATGCAATGGCTTGTCATTCTCAATTTGCTTCTGATTTGCAAAAATGCAGTGTACTTTCACAGAACTCTGCAATATCGAAACATTGTAATTTCAATTTGCTCGTCCAAATCATTACACAAAATGCAGGTATTTTAGGTAAATTGTTTTATTATTTTTAACATACTAATCGCAAGGCAAATTCCCTTAATTGTAACCCCAGCCTCTGAAATAAACAATAGTGAAAAATGTAACCCACAATTATGGTTTTCAAAGTCCTGATGTGGTATTTGTGAAGCTTTTGCATCTGTTTTCATGTTCGTCTCAAGTTATAGCTTTCCTGAATCATTCATCAACACACGGCCCTTAATGAATATGAGTCTAAAACACTCAGCCACTTAAGAGATACATGCATTGAATTTGGCTTCCACAATTCATTCCTGAGTGTTCCAAATATAATGATGTCCTTAATAATCAACCACTGATGAATTAGCCCTAAAAAGAACTGGCCTGTGCTATCACCATTCATTCGCTTCCAAGCAATACTGGCCAAGAGCTTCGTTTTGAAGTTATCTCAGGTCGCATGCTGAAATGCCCTCTATACATTCCCTTGGAAAGCAAAGTACACTGAATCCTCAAGACTACATCTTAATGTTTTGCTGACACACACCACTGATCGCCGTCATAATGCCAGAGCTGCTGGTCTATGTATATGCAGTGTGTGCACTGGGACCAGTAGTGACTTTTCTCAAGAAAATACCCTTAGTCCAAGTGTGGTAAAGGGCACTGGGAGAAAGGTGTGCTTTGAATATGCATGCAGTATGAATGCAAACACACACACATCCAGAAAATTTGTTGGCACTTTGCAAAAAGTATAATACTAGCTGGCTGATAAAAATATCAACCACAAGAGACTGAAGAAAACAGGCCCCGGTCTAATTGCATGCAAAATAAATATGAAATTTTTCCAAGGCTGTCATGATATTGGAACTAGCTCAGTAGCATACTTGTAGTCTGCTTCATTTAGTGTCAACACTGACATTAGCTTCTAAAAACCGATATCATACGGCAGCAGTAACAGATGAAAAATGTGAATATTTACAAAACAGGTCAGATCTGAGAAACCTTCTTGAATTAAAGGAATAGTTCACTCAAAAATTAAAAATTTAACGTCATGACATTATGAAACATGCACCATTAAGGTTTTGTGTTATTGACGTGTCGCCATATTTGATTTGGGCTCTTTATCCACCTTATTTTGCAACATGGAAGTAAGCTGTTTTCTGTGAATGTGCGAGACTTCAGAATCATCAGCTGCTATGGGTAAATAACTAGAAGAATGCAGTAATCAGTATAAGTATTGTGCAACAATCTGTGTGTTTATAATCACGACAATGGATTTAAATATGATTTTAAAAAAATACCAGTTTGCAGTATCAAGCAGCATAACAAGGTTTTTTTTTTTTTTTTTTTTTTTTTGTACAGCTAAAAATAACAAACAGCAGAAAAAACTGAAACATTGCACGTTCAAGTTACAAATGATGGTGATTAAATGGTGATAGAATTTTAGTTTTTTTTGGGTTGAATTTGGTAAAAATGTGACCCTGGAGCACAAAAGCAGTCTTAAGTCTCTGGGGTATATTTGTAGCAATAGCCAAAAATACATTGTATGGGTCAAAATTATTGATTTTTCTTTTATGCCAAAAATCATTAGGATATTAAGTAAAGATCATGTTCCATGAAGATATTTTTTAAATGTCCTACTGTAAATACATCAAAACATAATTTTTGATTAGTGATATGCATTGCTAAGAACTTCATTTGGACAACTTTAAAGGTAATTTTCTCAATATTTAGATTTTTTTTGCAACCTCACATTCCAGATTTTCAAATAGATGTATCTCAGCCAAATATTGTCAGATCCTAACAAATACACTTATTTATTCAGCTTTTAGATGATGTATACATCTAAATTTAGAAAAATTGACCCTTATAACTGGTTTTGTGGTCCAGGGTTACAAATGTGCTCACCCTCAGGCCATCAAAGATGTAGATGAGTTTGTTTCTTCATCAGATTTGTAGAAATGTAGCATTCCATCACTTGCCCACCAATGGATCCTCTGCATTGAATGGGTGCCGTCAGAATGAGAGTCCAAACAGCTGACAAAAACATCACAATAATCCACACAACACACCACTCCAGTCCATCAGTTAATATCTTGTTAAAAACTTGTTTGTTTGTAAGAAATACATCCATCATTAAGGTGTTTTAATTTTAATCTGTTGCTTCTGGCTAAAATACCAGTCCATGATCCATAATAATGTTTCCTCCACACCTGTTGTCCTTTCATATCAAAATCAAAAGACATATTAGTTTAGAATCATTTTGGACTGTTTTGGCTGATAAACTGTGCTTGATCTGTGAATTAGATAAATAATACAATAACATGTTATGACAATGTCAACAGGTATTAACACAAGCTATTATTGTCCTTTTTCAATCTGGTCAAATCAAAGTTTTACAAATACATTGCAAGATGTCTCACTCTTGAATCCTGCTACAATTTCAGCAGATGGTTGCATATAATACGGTCTGTGTGATCGGTATACAGTGCCCGTGGGTTTGAAGTACCTGCAACCTTTCCCAGTGTACCCACAGGGCCAGGTTCCCTCGCGATCGCCAAGGCTGCTCTGGATGTGGGCTCGCGCCAGCACAGCAAACGGGGTGGGCATGCCGCCAGTGTTGTGTTTGGCCAGAGGCATTGAATGCTCTTGGGTTAGCAGAACACCCACTTTTTGAAGAGCACTGGCAGGCATCTGCCAGAGTTGTCATACAGAGGGGTAATGATTTAGGGGCCCAAATTAGGCTTTACACTGTACTTCATTTGTTCCTCCATGTTTATAGATCATTTGCAACCACCATTCCCACTTCTGCAAAACCGTCACATTCTGTTTTGACCAGTGGAGAAACAGCACTGTAGATGACCGTACACAGGCCATCTAATAAATGAACTGCATTGAGGCTCTTGAACCCAAAAGTTGAGTGGTAGATATGTCTATAGTTGATAGTCTTCAAATATGACTAACTTTTATTATTTTGGAGTGACATTTAAAGGGACAGTTCACCCAAAAATTAAAATTCTGTCCTCATTTACTCAACTTCATGTCATTTCCAAAACCTTGACAGCTATGAAGATATTTTGAAGAATGTCTCACACTGCAAAAATATGTTTTTTGGTCTCGTTTTCTAGTGCAAATATCTAAATATTATTAACTTAGGACAACTTTCGTTATGTCGAGATCTCGAGCAAAATTAAATCTTGATCACAAGAAAACAACTTTCGTTATGTCGAAATTATGAGATAATTAAGTCGTGATCACGAGAAAACAAGAGTGAAAAAATATTATATAAATATGCAACTTTTAGGGGAAAATAAGGTACAAATGTATACCTTTTGGCAGCTTTTGTACCTTTTTTTTCCCTTTGTCCAATGTTTAAAATTCCCAGATGTTTGCACATACACTCACTCAATGTAGGAGCAAACATCTGGGAATTTTAAAAGGCTGATTTCAGCTCCGGATCAAAGAATTAAAGCATACAAAACACGTCCATCCTGATTAATCTTATGCTTTTTATATCTAACATTAAAAAAACATTTGGGATTAACACGCAGTAGTAGTACATTCTGTACTTCTAAAAGAACAAATACTTAATTCCAGACTTCTGTAAAATTCTCACCAAAGTGAGGGATCCGTTTCTTGAACTGATATAAAAGTCAGACTCAGATTTCCTCCTCAGCACTGGACAAAGTTCATTTTAGGGGAGATATTTTAATGAGTTCACACTGATCTGCATAAACCAGCGGGACTGGGCTCTCTGCAGGGTTCTTGAGTTCCAGCGACTGTTCCTCAATCTCCACTTGAGGCGAATCATTAGATATTAAACGAATCCACTGTGCTTTCGGCTCTTTTAAATTTCTAATGAAAATGAAACTTTGTAGCGCAGTGCACTTGCTGTGTTGGTTGCGTAAAATGAGATAAGGAGATTGTTATGGCATTGGAATGTACAATGAGAACACTGTTAAACACTATGTGCATAACACTTGACACTGAAAAGTTAGCTTCAAACTTCAGCAATAGTTGTAGTGTTTGTAGTTATAACAGACATTGTTGGCAGCAGGTGTTGTTGTATTTTCTCACAGTGCTATGCATTATTTAGAATGTTTACACAGCTTTTTCAATTGTGCATGTAGTTGGGAAGGTTACTTTTAAAAAGTTTTTCACCCCTGTTGAAAAAACCAGCATATGCTGGTTAGGTATGTTTTGAAGCATGGCAACTGGTTTGAGCTGGTTTGAGCTGGTGCTTAGTTGGTCCAGAATTGGTTTAAGCTGGTCATGTGCTGGTCCAAACCTGGTCCTAAGCAACTAGCTCCTGCTCAGGACCAGCTCATAACCAGCTTATAACCAGTTCAGGACCAACTAAGGACCAGCTTAAACCAGCATGCTTCAAAACATACTAAGATTCAAGGGTATGTAAATTTTAATTGTAAAGTTTTACCTTTTCCATTACTTCCCAACCCTGCATGCAGAGTATTTTTTAACACAGTGATATTATAATCACTGTAAGGTAGAAGTATTACAGGTTGCAATGGTTAGAAAGTACAAACCCGATTCCAAAAAAGTTGGGACACTGTACAAATTGTGAGTAAAAAAGGAATGGAATAATTTACAAATCTCATAAACTTATATTTTATTCACAATAGAATAAAGATAACATATCAAATGTTGAAAATTTGACATTTTGAAATGTCATGCCAAATATTGGCTCATTTTGGATTTCATGAAAGCTACACATTCCAAAAAAGTTGGGACAGGTAGCAATAAGAGGCCGGAAAAGTTAAATGTACATATAAGGAACAGCTGGAGGGCCAATTTGCAACTTATTAGGTCAATTGGCAACATGACTGGGTATAAAAAGAGCCTCTCAGAGTGGCAGTGTCTCTCAGAAGTCAAGATGGGCAGAGGATCACCAATTCCCCCAATGCTGCAGCGAAAAATAGTGGAGCAATATCAGAAAGGAGTTTCTCAGAGAAAAATTGCAAAGAGTTTGAATTTATCATCATCTACAGTGCATAATATCATCCAAAGATTCAGAGAATCTGGAACAATCTCTGTGTGTAAGGGTCAAGGCCGGAAAACCATACTGGATGCCCGTGATCTTCGGGCCCTTAGATGGCACTGAATCACATACAGGAATGCTGCTGTAATGGAAATTACAACATGGGCTCAGGAATACTTCCAGAAAACATTGTCGGTAAACACAATCCACCGTGCCATTCACCGTTGCCGGCTAAAACTCTATAGGCCAAAAAAGAAGCCATATCTAAACATGATCCAGAAGCACAGGCGTTTTCTCTGGGCCAAGGCTCATTTAAAATGGACTGTGGCAAAGTGGAAAACTTTTCTGTGGTCAGACGAATCAAAATTTGAAGTTCTTTTTGGAAAACTGGGACACCATGTCATCCGGACCAAAGAGGACAAGGACAACCCAAGTTGTTATACACATCTGGAAAGGCATCATCACTGCTGAAAGGTATATCCAAGTTCTAGAACAACATATGCTCCCATCCAGACGTCATCTCTTTCAGGGAAGACCTTGCAACATGACAATGCCAGACCACATACTGCATCAATTACAACATCATGGCTGCGTAGAAAAAGGATCCGGGTACTGAAATGGCAAGCCTGCAGTCCAGATCTTTCACCCATAGAAAACATTTGGTGCATCATAAAGAGGAAGATGCAACAAAGAAGACCTAAGACAGTTGAGCAACTAGAAGCCTGTATGAGACAAGAATGGGACAACATTCCTATTCCTAAACTTGAGCAACTTGTCTCCTCAGTCCCCAGACGTTTGCAGACTGTTATAAAAAGAAGAGGGGATGCCACACAGTGGTAAACATGGCCTTGTCCCAACTTTTGAGATGTGTTGATGCCATGAAATTTAAAATCAACTTATTTTTCCCTTAAAATTATACATTTTCTCAGTTTAAACATTATGTCATCTATGTAGTATTCTGAATAAAATATTGAAATTTGAAACTTCCACATCATTGCATTCTGTTTTTATTCACAATTTGTACAGTGTCCCAACTTTTTTGGAATCGGGTTTGTAATATGAGGACTAGTTACAGCTCTAGCACAGGAAAAGATAAAACTAGCAGTAGTGAAAACAAACACAGACGTTGTAGTAATAGTATTAGTAATGGTAGTAAAAGTAGAAGGAGTAGTATGAAAAGTAGTAGTTGTGGCTGTATAAATAGCAGCAGTGGTTGTTGTGGTTCTGGTGTTGTTAGTGGTTACAGGACTAAGGCCAGTGGTACCAGACCAATGTGGTGAGCTGAAACACAGTACTAGAATTTGAGGCTTAAATGTGGGCGAGACGCTGCAAAAAAAAAAAAAAAAAAAAAAAAAAAAAAGGATTTTCTTGGCAACCGTATCGACGAGCACCTTTATGGCCGTTGATGAATTTTTTTTTCCCCATGACAGCCAGGTTTACCAGACATCAACAACGCAGTTACATCACATAAAACTGAGTCACTGGATAAGTTTAGTGCTGGAATGATGTCTTTATTTTAAAGGGGTCATATGATGTTCCTAAAAAGAACATTATTTTGTGTATTTGGTGTAATGAAATATGTTTATGCTGTTTAAGGTTCAAAAAACACATTATTTTCCACATACTGTACATTATTGTTTCTCCTCTATGCCCCGCCTTTCTGAAACACATTTTTTACAAAGCTCATCGGTCTGAAAAGCGAGGTGTGCTCTGATTGGCCAGCTATCCAGTGCTTTATGATTGGCCGAATGCCTGAAGCGTGTAGCGGAAATGTTACGCCCCTTAACATACTGTGATGCGTGTCCCGGTCAGAACACAAGACAAAAAAAAAAAAAAACATTACAAACGAGCCATTTGTTGCATCCAGTGGGGACATAATTACGGATAATAATGACTTGTGTTTTTACGCGTTGCTTTGAATCACGCCATATAAACATAAAACCATGTCTTCATTTGTGACCGGAGAAATGACAAACGACAAGCGCTACTCTTCACTGCTCAAAACTCGCGTTTGATTCATCAGTGGCAAATTCTTTAAATATGAAAACGTACTTACAGACTGTGAGTCAGAACAGCAGGCATTGTAGTCTTCTCTCCCAGGATCAGGAAACAGTCCTCCATAAAATGCACTGCACACATCTGACTATTTGGGTTGAACTCTTCTGGAACAGTGTTGTAAATACAACTTAACCACTTAACCAACTTTTATAGAATATCTCTTTGGATTTGAGACTTCAGTCTTTAGGGATCTTCTCTATTCACGAAAAGTTTGTGAAACTCCAAAGAGAAAGGAAAATTTGAAATCGCATCATATGACCCCATTAATTACAAATTCGCCATAATCTCAGTAATTCCTTCATTTTAGTTTCATGCTCTCCTTACCTCTGATCCTTTGATTCGGGGGAGTTGAGGTAATGAACGCTACCCAGAAAATGCCTGCTTTGTCCTCCACTTATCCACTCAGTCAAATGCTTACATCTTGGCCTGGATATGCAGACAGTATGTGGAGCTGGGCTCCTCTTTGACACTATCTTCTGGCACAGACTCACTTGTGACTGAACGTGAGCCATCGGAGCCTCTACTTTGCTGCACATAAGCTGATTTTTGGAGCCTTGGGCCGGCCCTGCGGTTGGCAAAAGAAAGCCATTAATATCAACTTTGGTCTTAACGTAAAGTGAAAAATGTAGTCTGTCTATGTATGCAAAAACCTGATGGAATGAAAAGACTCACCACAAAAGGATTACACTTGGCCTAACATCCTTAAATGCCATTCATGCAAAAACATTTTGACAGCGAAAACCAAATTCCTCAAGGATTTAATGGTTTCTACTCCTCTCCATTGTCACTCCCAGGTTTTTAAACACTCTTTCATTAGAAGCCATTGAGCTCGCAAAAGTTTGTTGAGAGCAAAACTAGAGCAAGACTTGATCCTGTCCTGATACGAAACAATGTGTGCAGACTATCTATAGCTTTTCTAAATCTTGAAATGATCTCATTTCAAAAGTTACTAGTGCTGTTCTAAACCCTAGTGAAACACCTCTATACTGTCTATATAGACAGCTACCTTCTAAGGCAGCATTTTAACCATCATGTAACCTCATAAGTGAGTGACTTTAAACTTTCTATACAGAGTTTTACATTAACATGTGGACACAATAAAAAAAAAGGCACACACAAATAAAATATTGGATCTTTTGGCCAATTTACTTACCTTTCAAAACGTTCTGACATTTCTCTCACTTTTTTGGATTTAATTTTTCACTGAGGTCATCACAATGCATCATGGGATAGTTTTTACCAAAAGAGTCTCATGTGTACTCTCTCTGTCATGAAAACAAGACAAATTTCTAATTGAGTTGTAACTAACAGAAAGAAAAAACTTCTCAAAATGCTCAAAATAATTAATTGGTTTGGGTAGGGTAAACTGAAACCCATTAGTTTTTAAAAATTTACTTTTATCAATATTTAGAACTTTAATTTTCTTTTGGGTTCATGAATCTGACACATTGTAAGTAATCTGAACGGTTTCATTGTTTAGAGTTTAATGAACTAGTTTCTTTTCATTTAGAGGTACTTAAATTCAACTGAAACTGGGTTGGGGATATCTGTTTTCCAGCATGCTTTGCCATGCATTTGAGAGTAAATGCTAAAGTAAGTGTTATATAATAATAATAATAAATATTTATTTATTTATTGGTGCAAGCTTGAGTTAAGTGGGAGATTTAGTAATGTTTTGCTATATGCTAATTTAGAAGTTTCTGCTTTTTTGGGGTACTTATGGTGACAAGAGTTTAGTTTGAGAACAGTGTTACTAAACAATATTCTGTATTGCTTTAATAATTCAGTAATTGCTATACCAATCAAAGCATTGTGTTACCAATTAACATGTCAACATTTACTGAATTACCCAGTTAAGTTTCCACTACTAAAAATATTTAGGTTTACATGATCATGATCATCAAATTTGAATCAATTAAATATTTCAAGTTAACATGAGTACAAAATAGAAATCTGACAGTTCTGCTTACTGTGAAATTTTTAATTTCTTAACTTAAAAATGTTGATGTAACTGATTACTTCAAAAAAAATTTAGCTCTGTTAACTTAAAGTTTACAGTGAAGTTTATTATTTTTTAGGTCCTTTGCTGATTTATAATGATCAAGCTATTGTTTTTATTTCACACACTTTATTTTAGATAAGTATGGCTTAATGAAAAGGAATCCTTCAAAATAATACATTTTTAAGAATCAATGAAACTTGTCCTTAATGAAGCATTAAAAACTAACTTGCAGTTCCAGACTTACTAGAATTGAGAATTTATTTAGACTTGTGACAAAGACTCTGTGCCTTGTGCCTTAAAATACTGCCTCTATATGTGGCTCACTAAGTTTTGGAACAGAACTAGTGTGTTTATGGAGATAAATGTGATTCCTCAAAGGTTTGACAGGTTATGGCAGAGCAACACCCAGAATTTATGTGATCATTTATGTATCTCCTCAATCACCTGAACTCACATCATTTAGAAAGCTATAAATACCTGCTCCAGACCAATGTGCAAAAACACACGTCTTTGGTGATGAGACCGTTAAATCAGGATTTATTGACCATTCAGCTGATTATACAGAGTTTATTTTTATTTGTTTTCATTTTGCCAATCTCAATAAAATCCAGTTCTCTCCTCAAAATGAAATTAAATCCTAACTCAACACTCAAAAGGTGGCCAAAAGCCAGGCGTTCTTCTTTTAATCCAATTATGGTTTTGTGGTGAAGGCACTTAGAACAGCAGGAGTTCCTCAAAGAGCAGATGGAGGAAGGCATGGCATGGAGAAGATGATGCAGGGTGTCACCAGAGACTGGCACCAGAGACTGGAGACCGACGATCAGCAGCTGTGACACGCACAAAACTGCAATGACCCAGAGATGTAAGCGTGACTAAAAATAGCGTGAGGAAAAAAGAACTATTAATAACTCAGCCGTGAGAGGAAGGAGTGAATTACTGCAACAATGAGCCACGAGACACACACATGCACTTGGACCTTGAAGCGACTGGGGTACACAAATTGGTACCAGCTGTCTAGCCTGCAAATATGTTGCTGTGGAAAGGCAAAAGTGTCCAAATGTGAGGAATTAATCATTTACTTATAAAATCTGGCCACTTAAGAAACCTCAGGCACTCCATGTATTTGCTTCCATGGTTGTGGCTCTTCTCTTTCTGCATCAACTTTGCAGTCCAGATTTGCATGGGAACGCTGAGTACAGCGGGAGACGTGAGAGCCGCACCACCTACATTCCAGGTGGTTTCACAGCAAGTGACACAAGCCGCTTAACACCGTTTAACCCACATCTGCAACCAGAGGATGACGTCTGTTGTTCCTACAATAGAGCTCAGTGAACAAAATGTTGAATTTTAGGGTGTTCAGAACAATTACTTAAAAATGGGGCTACCGCATGTGCTGTTCAAAAGTTTAGGGTCAATTTTTTTTATTATTATTATTATTAAAGAAAGTATGTTTATACAGCAAGAACATTAAATTGATCAAATGTGACCCTGAAGCACAAAACCAGTCTTAAGTGTCAGTTTTTCAAAATTGAGATTTATACATCATCTGAAAGCTGAATAAATAAGCTTTTATTAGAAGAGGACAATATTTGGCCGAGATACAACTATTTGAAAATCTGGAATCTGAGGGTGCAAAAAAAAAAAATAAAAAAAAAAAAAAAATCAAAATATTGAGAAAATCACCTTTAAAGTTATCCAAATGAAGTTCTTAGCAATGCATATTACTGATCAGAAATTAAGTTTTGATATATTTACGGTAGGAAATTTACAAAATATCTTCATTGAACATGATCTTTACTTAATATCCTAATGATTTTTGGCATAAAAGAAAAGTTGACAATTTTGACCCATACAATGTATTTTTGGCTATTGCTACAAATATACCCCAGAGACTTAAGACTGCTTTTGTGCTCCAGGGTCACATATGTGTTAGTAAATGCATGCATAATGTTACAACAGATTTCTATTTAAATTAAATGCTGCTCTTTTCTTCCTCAAAGAATCCTGAAAAGAGAAAAAACAGTTCCACAAAAACATTCAGGCGCAAAACAGTTTTCAATATTGATAATAATAATAATAATAATAATGAATGTTTCTTGTGCAGCAAATAATATAAGCATGATTTCTGAAGGATCATGTGACACTAAAGACTGGAGTAATGATGCTGAAAATTCAGCTTTGATCCCAGGAATAAATTACATTTGAAAATGTATTAAAAACAGAACATATATAATAATAACAGAAAATAATATTTCACATTTTTGAGCAAATAAATGCAGCCTCTGTGAGCATTACAGACTTTACAATAATGTTAACCTTAGATAACTGCATTAGTTAACATGAACTAACAAAGAAAAATACATCTAAAGCATTAATTAATAACCTTAATTTCAATATTTACTTATGCATTTTTAACAAAGATTAATAAATACAGCAACAAATGTCTTGCTCGTTGTTAGTTAATGCAGCAATGAATGTTAACTAATGGGACTTTATTGCAAGGTGTTACCCAGACATGTTTCAAAAACATCACAAAAAAGTAAATAAATAAATAAATCTTACCGACCACATTTTTGCAGTAATGTAAATTAATAATAATAATAATAATAAAATACCTCATTATCTATATATTCCACCAAAATCTATGGTTTAAGCTATATGGTTTACTAACTAACTAGATTTCAGTGAAACTATACTTAACATAGATTATTGTAATGGTCCAGATTGGAGGAAAGGCTGACCTAAAAAACATACATTGTGCACATTTTCCAGTCTCATTATACCCAGTGAAAATAATTAATCCTAAAACTGCACACAAAGAAAAAAGTTGGAAGTATCACTAAGTGCATTGCTAGACTGAATGCTCTTCTTTATATTTCAAAATATAACTGTGACTCAATAGATTCCTGTCCCAAGTGTCAAGCTCTACGAATGACTCAGAAATCGTAAAATAAGAGCTTTACTCCTGTGTCATATGCAGCATTGACCAATGCCTTTCATTTCACTGCCTTTGGCTTGGCTGACTTTTCATATCAAAATACTTTACTCACTGGGTTGGCATGAATAAGTGCTAAAGGCTAATTTTACATTAATGACTATGTGGTATATCATACATAAGTAATTCTGTGTTGGCCTATTTGGACCAGAGATGAGTAGCTACATTTGGCGAACTCCTTTATGCATAAGAACCTGGCAGCCAGTGCACGTATATCTAGTGACTTACTCCCAAACATTCCTGGAAAAGCAGGCCTGGTTTCGAAGAAGGAGGTCTAACACCTCTTTATTTAACACAGTGAAAGGTGTCATGATCTCAACGCTAACTCTGGTGACTCAGTGCTTCTTCGCTGAAAAAAAAAAAAAACTCTTGCACGCATACAAACAAACTCACCGTAGCATCTGTGAGCCTTTGGTTTATGGGTCTAGTGCCTCTCCTCAGCCTGAGAGGACTCTGTTGACACGACTGTTTCATAAGTCAATAAAATATCATTCAGAATCACTGGGCTCTTGTATAACTTGAAAAGCCACATCTGTGGAGCGTTGATCTCTCGCATGAGAATTTGGGGAATAGGTTCAAATACTACGGGCTGCACAGACCCTTGTAACTTAGAAATCTGCCCTTTCTAATTAAACCCTCCGTTACTCAAACACAGCTGAGGTCTGAGAGTAGCCATGCTTCTCCTGGTTCAAATGTCTGGGTCTGGTGTTCGGTGAAGGAAATTGACCTGAGCCAAAAAAACAAAGATAATACCACTGTGCATGAAGTATATATGTGACCCTGGACCATAAAACCAGTCATAAGTGTAAATTTTTCAAAATTTAGATTTATACATAGCTGAATAAATAAGCTTTCCATTGATGTATGGTTTGTTAGGAGAGGACTGAGATACAACTATTTGAAAATCTGGAATCTGAGGGTGCAAAAAAAAATCAAAATACTGAGAAAATCACCTTTAAAGTTGTCCAAATGAATTCTTAGCAATGCATATTACTAATCAAAAATTAAGTTTTCATATATTTATGGTAGGAAATTTACAAAATATCTTCATGGAACATCATCTTTACTTAATATCCTAATGATTTTTGGCATAAAAGAAAAATCAATAATTTTGACCCATACCATGTATTTTTGGCTTTTGCTACAAATATACCCCAGAGACTTAGGTTTTGTGCTCCAGGGTCACATTTAGGCAACATCAAAAAATAAAATGCATTAAAATTTCACATTTGCAGAGAGTTGTTTTATGCACTACCTTTCACATTACCTTTCAAAAAAAAATAATATGTAAACTGTTCTTAGAAATTAGATTCTTGTTCACCAAGACTGCATTTATTTGATCAAAAGTACTGTTAAAAAAAAGCAGTAATATTGTGAAATTATATTACCAGTTCAAATAACTGTTGTCTATCTGAATATACTTTAAAATTTTATTTTCCAATTTAAATTTCATTAAAAATCATTACTCCAGTGTTTAGCGTAACATGATCCTTCAGAAATCATTCTAATAGGCTGATTTGCTGCTCAAGAAACAATTTTTATTAGTATAAATGTTGAAAACTGTTGCGCTGCGTAATAATTTTGTTTAAAAGGTGCCTTTAGTAATCTAGTTGATTTGAATCAACCATATTAAATATTTCTGACTTACTTTTATCAATGTTGAAAACAGATGTGCTGCTTAATGTAAAATTCTTTGCTGTCACTTTTGATCAGTTTAATGCATCTTTGCAGAATAATTTTTTTTTTAATCTCTGCTTTCCTGGAATCATACATGATTTGGCTAATTTGATGATGTGAATTGTATACACCTGATATCTGGTGTCTTATAAATCTTGTTTTACTGCATGTCAAAAAAACAAAACACATGCTAGTTAGTTGCCCTGATAAGCATTACCCTGCAAGAGCGGAAGGCACTCAACAACTACATAGCAGCTTAAAAACACCCTAATAAAACAAGTGGGCATGTATGCAAATCAAGTCTGATGACATCATATTTCCTCTGGCTAAAAAGCAGTGCATTGAAACTTGTCCTACATCGAACTTTTAAGGAACAATGCATGAATGCACAAGCTCACTTTAAAGACCCTCATTAAGCCTTCAGTTGCTTCCAGAATAAGTATGGATTCCGTGTCACTCACCATAAGCTTTTGATATTCGAGCCACATTGTTTGACAGAGACTCACTTGAGTGTTGCGTGCGGATTTTGAAGGTGTCCTGTCATTCGTGTTGTGTGGGGATAATTTGTTGCAGCGCTTGTAAATGAATTGAACACTGGGAAAGCATCCAAGTCATGAAGGGAGGAGAGGAAAAACAGTGATAGCAAAATAAGAAGCAAGTCAGAAGACAATTATGGTCAAAGCCGAGGTCTGTTCACCATCACACTCGACGCCCACACAGCCGCCAGCTTTTGCCCACACCACCGTCCTCCAGCCGCCTTGAACCCCAACAACTGTCCTCTCTGAGCCAGCTTCACAACACCAAGAATGTGGGAGCAGCCAACAGCTGGAGGTAAAGAGATGACAGATGGCCATCCTGAAGATAATAATTACTGCATATTTCACACTGCTCTGCATATCTCTGACATGACCCCCTCAGCACAATGGACTCCCACAGAGATGCACACTTATAGATGCATGAACACAGGAAGAGACAGCAAAACAAGAAGTCATAGGTTAAAATAGGGTTGGGAAACCTGTTTAAAAAGTACCGGACATCTCCAGCTCCATTTTCCGTTCTCGTATGTGCTTACATTAATGAACTTAAACACTCTTGACAAAGTTTCCTTTACAACTCATTAAGTGGCGCAGGAACATTGCGAATGAATAGAGCAATGAAACAAACAGTGCGAGCAAAGCAGCGTAGTTCGAATTCAAAATGAATGACTCTTATGAACCATTCTTTTTACTGAATCAAAAACGTGTAGTGCAACCAGTGGAGTCCGGTTCCAGAATGAATTTTTGTTTTGTTTTGTGAATCAAATACATAGCCTATACCTATATAAAAAATAAATAAAAAGATTTAAATCTATGTAGTTACTGACTGGTTGTTCAACTGAAGTTTGTTCGAGTGTAGGAAAATATAACTTAATTTGTGTGTCCTGCTAGCTAAATTTCACATAAAAAATTACTGGCTTTAAATATCTCTTTTCTTCATTCAAAGTTAATGTAGACAAGTAGCCTACATGGAAGTTCTGTTAATCCTAAAGCAGTAAAAACGCTAGTTACGCATGTAACTGCGGTTCTGTGAATTCTGGATGACCGCCAGAGGCAGTGTAAACACTATGGATTATCGCAGCGCCAGCTAGATAGGTCGAGAGAATATACCAACAAAGTCACGTGGCGTGACGTATGCTGAGCCCTGGAGGTTATGGGCTACAGTAGCTCAGCAATCTTCCTCGGTACGCCTTTCTCGCGCATTCCGAGTGACTGAGAACTCTGGCGGTCATCCAGAATTCACAGAACCACAGTTACATGCGTAACTAGCGTTCTGTTTCATTCTTACTGACCGCCAGAGGCAGTGTAAACACTATGGATGACACATACCAACATAGTCATGAGGAATGTCACCCACCTGAAAAAATTAAGGCTGCTCCAGAAGAACCGCAGAACTAACGGCGTGATGAGCAGCAACGTTGACCTTATAAAACCGGGCAAACGTGCATGGAGAAGCCCAGGTAGCAGCCGTGCAGATATCCACCAGGGAAACTCCTCTAAAAACAGCCCATGAAGATGAAATGGCCCTAGTGGAATGGCAAGTTATCCCCCAGGGCAATGGTTTCCCTGCAGCCTTGTAAGCCAGCATAATGGTCTCCACTATCCAGCTCGACAACCTCTGCTTCGATACTGGAGCACCCTTCTTCACACCACCATAGCAGACAAATAACTGGTCTGACTGTCTAAACTGAACAGTAGAGCTCACATAACACCTCAAGGCACGAACAGGACACAAAAGTTGGGCACTTGAGTCAGACTCTGAAGAAGTCTAAAAAGAGGCTAGTTCAATGTGCTGATTTATGAACTGAGGAAGAAGGACCTTCGGAAGAAAAGAAGGATTGGGTCGTAGAACCACCCCAGAGTCATCTGGTAACCAGCGCAAGCAACGTTCGCTAACAGACAGTGCATGCAACTCACTGACTCGTTTTGCAGTAGCAATAGCTAACAAAAAAGAAGTCTTCAAGGACATCCATTTAATGTCAATGCTTTGCAAGGGCTCAAATTGGGGTGAACACAGGAAAGCAAGCACGAGTGACAAATCCCACACAGGGAAATGAGGATTCCTAGCAGGGTTCGGACGGCGCGCTCCCTTCAGAAAACTGCAGACAAGACTGTGAGAGCCAAGAGAAGAGCCACCAACTGGAACATGATATGCAGAAATCGCAGCAACGTATACTTTCAATGTGGAAGCTGCTTTTCCCTCCTCCAGTAAACGTTTTGAAGAAAGCTGAAGACACTCGGAATATCACATGTTGCAGGATCAAAACCCTGTTCCTCACACCATGCAGAAAAAAGCTTCCAACGGGAGGCATAAATCTGTCGTGTGGAAGAAGCCCTAGCATTAGAGATGGTGTGAATAACAGCAGGATCACAATGCTCCAGGGAAGGATTTAGCCCAATGGCCATACCCAAAGCTGCAGATGAGCCGGGTCCGGGTGCCAAACACTGCCCTCCAGCTGGGAGAGGAGGGTCCTTCCTGGGAGGAAGCTTCCATGGATTTCCTGTCAGAAGTCTCAGCAACAAAAGGAAACCATGGTCTGGCTGGCCACCGTGGTGCCACAAGTAACACTCTGTGCTTGCACAGCGAGATCCTGTGCAACGTCTCCCATAACAGGGGGATAGGTGGAAACGCATATGGCAGGCAGTCCGGCCATTCGTGAGACAGCGCATCCTGGCCCAGTGGACTGGACACCTCTGTCCTTGTGAACCATAATCGGCAGTGGGTTGTCCTCTCTGAAGCAAAAAGATCCACCTCTGCTCTCCCAAATCGTAACCAGATCTCCTGCACTACATCTGGATGAAGCCTCCATTCTCCCGGATGAACTTGATCCCGGGAAAGAGCATCCGCTGTCTGGTTGCACACTCCTGGTATATGAGCTGCCCTCAGTGAAGCAAGTCGTGGCTGACACCATGTCAGGATCTCGTGAGTCAACCGTAGAGACCTGCGGGATCTTGTGCCGCCCTGGTGGTTCAGATTGAACACTGTTGAGGTATTGTCGGGACCGAACGAGAACATGGCGGCCTGCCAGAACCGGCATGAAGTACTTTAGGGCCAAGAACACTGCCCTTAGTTCTAGCAGGTTGATATGCTCTGTGGCCTGGATCGGTGTCCAGTGCCCACAAATACCCCTCTGATTCCACGTTGCCCCCCATCCTGTGAGGGAAGCATCTGTCGTGACCAACTCCCGACGAGAGGGAACAACACCCAGGGGCACTCCTGCCTTCAGAAACTCTAACTGTCTCCACCGCCTCAACGCACATATGCAACGGTGAGAAATTACAACCAGTCGATGGCGATGCCTGGCGGGATCTAGCCGTAAACTGTTGTTCCATAACTGGAGTGGTCTGAGGTGAAGTAAACCCAAGGGGATCACCACCGTAGCTGTTGTTAACATCCCTAGCAGTCGTAGGACCACCTAGTACTGTAAAGACACCCCCGGGCGAAAGAGAGCCAAAAGTTGCAGAATGTTCGTCACACGGTCCTGAGACAGGGAGGCAGACATTAGAGAGGAATTCAGGGTCATTCCTATGAACGTAGTGGCCTGTGATGGGACCAGATGGCTCTTTTTCTCGTTCACAGAAAACCCCAGCTTCTGCACATGTCTCAAAAGCATTCTGGAGTCTTGTACAGCCTGTCGCTGTGTTGGGGCACAGAGAAGCCAGTCGTCCAAATAAGGAAGAATGCGCATACCTCTCATCCAAAGAGGAGACAGAGCTGCGCTCACACACCTTGTGAAGACGCGAGGAGCAAGGGAAAGGCCGAAGGGTAGTACTTTGAACTGGTAAGCTTGGTTCAGAAAACTGAAACGCAGAAACTTTCTGTGATGTATAGCAATTGGGACGTGAAAGTATGCATCTTTCAGGTCGACACTTACGAACCAATCGTCTGCAGTCACAGACCGAAGAACGTCGGCTGTGCGCAGCATTCGAAAAGGAAGGACCTTCAGGAACAAATTCAGAAGCCTCAAATCGAGAATTGGGCGGAAGCCCCCGTCCTTCTTCGGAACAAGAAAATATGTTGAATAGAACCCGTCTCTCTGAACGAGAGGATGAACTTTTTCTATGGCTCCCTTCTCTAACAGTGAATAAATTTCCAGAGAGAGAGCCTCTGCGCGAACTGCGTCTCTGACAACTGTAGGAACAATCCTTGAAAATCTGGGAGGCCGGCGTCGAAACTGCAGAGTCGTTAACACCCAGGGGTCTGCTGTGTTGGATCTCCAGTATTCCAATTGATCTATTGAAAAACGATAGACCGCCGGCCTGACTGTTTCAGGCTTTATGTGTGCGATTTTTAGTGTTCGCGGGGGGACGCTGACGGGGTCCTCCTGGAGGCTGTCGATGTGGTGGGCGAAAAACTCTCGAATCTTCAAGAACACGAGGTCTTTGAGGGGTCTGTGGCTGAGGCGTGGCGTGCCGGCGGAAAGGTAGCTCCGGTGTGGCATAGTGATGTCGGGTCTGAACAGCTGGCATCCTAAACACAGGATTGCGCTGCGCCTGTGTCAGTTGACGAGTGGCTTCAGACAGCTTTACCCTCTTCTCCAACAGTTCTGGAACATTTGGACCAAAAAGATGCCCGGGAACAAATGGAAGATCTCTCAAGGTCTTCTTACAGTCCTCCGGCAGTCGTGCTTGGGCAAGCCACACTTGGCGTCGGGCTGCCAGAAGCGTGGCTGTAAGACTACCCAGCTCGCGGGTCACAAGGCCTGTTGTCAGCAGAGCAGTTTGCAGAAATTGTGCAACAGAGGGATCCGCATTTGCAGGTTCCAGCGTACTGGTGGCCACCAGAAGTAACTGGCAGATTGTGTTTTCTGCTCGAGTAATGTAGGCAACAGACTCATATGCCTTTTTTAGCAAGGAATCCGTACGACCGCATTGCGCACTGGGACATCGCACATTTCCTCGTAGGGCCTCATCAGGGGACACCACCAAAGCTGCCATGGGCTGCTCTATTTCCGGCGCACGACCCACCCAGATAGCATCTGCTTCAGCCATAGATGCTAGTGTTCGAGCAATCTTTGAGCGCCGCTTAGGCGGACCAGAACCAGTGAGAGCATTAGAGAATTCAGCCACAAAATCCTTACATGGTGGCATGGCAAAAGAAGTTGCAGCTGTGGCTTGTCTGAAAAAAACACATTTGTTTGGGCAGATTGTACAGGTGACTCATCAAGTCCTAGACGAGCAACTGCCATTCGAAGCACTGCCAAAGTATCATCGGAAGAGGACTGGGTTTGTCCAGATGACTGAACTGACCCCCCACTAGACCCCTCCGCCACTGGTTGACCAGTGAGAACAGCCTGAGGTGGTGGTTGTGCAGGAACATCCATAGTATCCCCATGATTGTGAAAACAGGAATCTGAAGCACTTGTAGAAAGTACATCAAACTCTGAATGGTGAGAAAAATAAGGGGAATCAAAAGACTGTTCCCTGGCTCCTTGATTCTGAACATTCTCATCCTCCTGCGTCATCTTTACAGGTGTAGCAGATGCGACAGGCTGAAGCGAGTGAAGCAGGTGTTTCAGCTCTGCCATCTCTGAAGAAAGCGCCGATACCGTCATAGACAGTGAACCTTTCTCAACATGTGACTGTACATCACCTCGCGATTTGGCCTTCTTAGACGGGAGGGGAGCACCAGCTGCCGCCGACGCCCTGCGTTTCCGAGTGTGCGAAGGGGCTACATCTAACTGCCCGAGTTTCACCGTTGAATTAGGGTCTAACTCGGCAAGACGGAGCTGCCGTTCTGACATAGGCAAAAGGCTGCAGTGCATGCACGGGTCCGTGAGAGCCTCTCGCAGATGTTGAATACCCAAACACGACAGACAGATGTCATGACCGTCGTCAGGGAGAAGATGATTAGGGCAAAGCTTGCAAGCCAGTGGGAAACCAGTGGCGATCGAGCTGTGAGCCATAATTACTCGCTAATAACACCCTCGGATAGCACCGTAAGGTTAAGTTAAGCGGGATGAAAAAATAATACAAATAAAATAAAACAATTACCTCAGGTGAACCGACAGGTAATACCACAAATATCTCACGAAAAAGATAAAAAAGGTGTCTAAAATGTCCGGCGGATTGAACCGAGGAACATTCGAGGAAACAAAACAAAACACTCCGAGTAGATCAACTGAGACCGTTAACTAGGTGCGGGAAAAAAACACAAGCCACCGGATTGCACAGAGAGGCACAAGTGTTATCAACGAAGTAATAACTCACCAAGCGCTGTAATTTATCCAAATCCTTGGAATGGCGTATACCCGCGCTGTCACAGCTTGTGAGGACGAATCTCGCTGCTCAGTAAGCTGCACTTGACAGCGCGAATAATCAATCAATACAACCTATCTCAACCAGGCGAGAAAGCGAAAGAGGAAGATTGCTGAGCTACTGTAGCCTATAACCTCCAGGGCTCAGCATACGTCACGCCACGTGACTTTGTTGGTATATTCTCTCGACCTATCTAGCTGGCGCTGCGATAATCCATAGTGTTTACACTGCCTCTGGCGGTCAGTAAGAATGAAACAGAACTGAATCTCAACCCAGCAGGCACACAGTGTCATGAGACATTGATAGTTGGTTAAATTTCGGTTACGACTTCAGGTCAGAGGCATCATGCACATTTAAAGTGAGGTTTCTGGGCCAAGTGGTTTTTGAATGCAGCTTCCAAAAGAAAAATAATAAATAATAAAATACTGATATTTTTTATATTTTATGCAATCACACCGGTGTGATTAGATCGTTCAGTGCGGCACATCATTCGCTGGCTGGCGCTGAGCCAGAGACAGATGCTTTTGTACAGCGCTGCATTATAACTAATTAAACACGATTCTGTTGAGCTTATGAATGCAATGGCCAATCAGACACGTTCAGATGAGTCATCGCTGACACACACTGTTTGTTCACTTGCAGGCTGACTGAATTCTCAGGCGAATTCTCTCATCAGGAACAACAAAGAGCAGATGTGCATACAAGATATTCATTTCACAGTGTAAACAGCTTCAGTGATTTTAATGGGAGTTTTTGAGATTGCCCGAACTCTGGCTAGACTAAATAAAAATGTTCTTTGATAATGTAAATTTTCTTTGCTCTCTGTAAAATTAAAGTGTTATAACTTAACTTTACTTTAACTTTATTGTCCCCAAGGGGGAAATTATTTTCCACAGAACTGCACTAGTTTCACACACAACATAACCAACATAAAAAAAAATTAAATAAAAAAAATAAAAAAATTTAAACACTCAGCAATGTCTGTTGTTAAGGTATGTGATGACTAAGGGAATCAGGCTTATTCCAAAGCGGGCCCTCCTGCACCTCAGAGACCTGTGCCTGTGCCCTGGGGGCAGTGGGGCTAAATACTCATTAAGTGGATGTGTGGAGTCCTGTTCTATTGAAATTGCGATGCGTGTAGCTCTGTTATTGAGTTGGGTGTTGGAAGACCTATAATTTTCACAGCAATATTGGACACCTTTGTGAGTTTGGTCCGGTTTTTAACAGACAGCATGTTGAAAAAAAACAGATAGAACAATACAATAGTAGCAATAATAATCGAGGAGCAACATTAAGTCCTTTGAGTTTAAGAATGACTAACGGTCTTTGGTGACTTCTTTTCTGAATGTCCATAATGTGCTGATCAAAGGTGGTGGCAGTAAATCAAGCCTCACTGAAGAGTAAGTGGAAACAAAAAATTAGTAACTTACAATATTGTTATTCTATTCACATTAAATACAAAGTCATTCGTATTAAAAATATATTAATACACGGCTTGGTCAGTCGCGACATTCCAAGGTATGTTATCTCTGGATAACAGCCGGTAAAAGCTAATAACACAGGCTCATCCGGGTAACAGCAGTCGGCGCTGTACTCTAGCTTGAACTATTTTTTTTCTTGGTGGAAGCTTTGCGTTTGTTTAGCTAATAAAATATTGAAACTCAATTCAAAATGGTGTACAATTGTTTAATTATGTCATCCTGGTATCACGGACTTGTTTCATACAAACGCAGCTGCTGCCATTTTGCTACGATTGTTTTGTACGCTCTAATGGATTATAAGATAACTAACAAACTGGTAAGTTTTTAAAACATTTTCGTCTTAATTCTTTTATTGCCTTGATTATTTTGTGGTGAAATGTTGTGTAATACGTGGTTTACCTGCACCGTTTCCCTTAAATGTCCATCTAGTTTGAATTTGCGCTTGCACACAACTGCTGTCTTCACGGAAAATTTGCGTTCAAATATTTCAACTCAAATCAATATTTCGTGTCTAATTATTTACTAATGTGACAAGTAGCCGTGTAATAAGCAAAACAATGTACATAATGGATGTACATTATCCCTTACTTATGGCATGACACCACTGATCTGTATATATTTGTGTTGTTTACCCCTTTTTTAACTGATTTTAACTTGTTCTTGACATGAAAATACATCTTTCTTTATCTTTTTCAGCTTTTATTTCATTGGTCATCTTATTTTTTATTTTCAGATATGTAAATTAATTTGATTTCTGATAGCCTATCTGGTGTGTCTGTTCCTAATCTTCCCTGTAGTTATACACCTATTTTTGTATATAGGCCTATTGATTTTACCCTGTAAAATGTCACTGGTTAGCATGGTCTGTGGCAGACTTTTCTTTGTGCCAGGGCAGCAGTTCAATAAACAATGAATAAATATTAATTGATTTAAATATTTAGAGACTATATTGTATTTCGCTAATTAAAATGGTTCCAAACAAAGCCATGTTGTGTGTCTCTGCAGCTACACACAGAATGAATCTGAACAAATCGGGTGAGTCAATGATTCACTGAGCCATTCATTAAAACAGTTTCTTCCTTCCTTCCTGAATGAGTCAGTTGTTTTGAAAGAATGGACTGAATAAATGACTCATTTATCAAGACAGTGATGTGCCGCCCCCTACTTGTAATTTTAAGTTTCATATTTAAAAGTATCATTCTATAATACATATACAGTATACACACACACACACACACACACACATATATACAAGTGTATCCCGTATTCTGACACATACATTGATGTATCTGGGCTAAGCCCTGGATATATACTTACCATAGAACTACCTCTGTTGTTAGATAGATAGATTGATAGATAGATACATACATACATTTATAAAGGAAGGATTTTATTTATGCCTAAGCTTATAGACATTTAGCGAAAGTCATTAAAAAGTCAGTGTATTGTAAATATACATTCTGCAAAAAATATTTTACCTTTATTACTGAAAGTATGTAATTTTTTATATTTTTTTAAATGAATTATTATTGGAAATCTCATCACTTGGCAATGGAATTGCATCTTCCCCACAAATATTTATTCAATAAAAGTACTAAAAGAATGAATGTACTGTAAATGTTAAAGAACCAATGGAATAAGATGAATTGAAATGGTTAAATTCTTTGCAATGTCCATTGCTAACAGAAACCTGACAGCTTGAATCTGTGGTGAAGTGGGCTTGATAAGCTCCACGTCCTCCTTGTTTGGTCAGGCCATGTTATAGAATGAATGAATGAATGTATTCTAGTGATCCACTCGTAGTAGTTTCCTCAGGAAGCAATGATAGATTGTGAACTTTCACCTCTAGGTCAGGAAGCCAAGTGACTCTGACATGTCAAGACTCTGACTTGGTCTGATCTGATATCAGAGTTGTCCTTCATCATGACTTCCCTTTCAGAAAGATGTGTCATGTTCAAAGTAGTGGGACAGTTGCTAGTACGCACACAGCATAGCGAAAGAGGAGTCTGTCTTGATTTATTCATAACTACCATGTATGAACCGCATAGAAGATTCCACACATAGATAACTTGTGCTCCTACTGGCATATTCAGTGACAAGTGAAGACAGGACACTACCTTGAAAAAAATGAAGAAGACAGAAGTGTCAGAAGCACCTCGGATGCCATAATTATGAGGTAGCTTTTGGAATTCCTCTGGAGGCTTGCCTCTCGGGGATCTTTATATCTGTCACAATGTCCAAGCTTGCTGCTTTAGGAAAAATTCAACATGCGCCAACAGACAAAGGGAGAACAGATAAACAAAGGTCCGGGAGATCAAGATTATAGAGTCAATTTCTTCAAGCCTTGGCAAAACACTGTTAACACTCTGTATCACCACCACTGAAGCAAAGATGCCATAGTTTTTAAAGAGTTGTTATATTATTAGGGTGTCTTGCGATGCATTTCTGAATCAGGTCAATATGACTGACCTATTATTCAGTCTAGACTCTTATCAGGACTTTTCATCCGTCACAAATTGGCACATTTGATACGTTCACGTCCATTATGAAATTGCAAGTCTGTGTGGAAAACATTTTTGAAAACCTTGGAGTCTGAGAGCTGATGTGAAATGTAAGGATTGTGCCAGCGTATAAGTGGGGAGAAGCAGGGCAAGTAATACGCACAGTTCACTCTGTATTTTTTCAAGCTTTGTATAATAATACAACTTTATTCAATCTTAATGTTAAATATGTGATAAATTTCATTGGAAATGTCAGAGGCTGTGGAATTGGCTTAAAATAATCATCAATAAGCAATGTTTCAGTAGTTTTCTTTGGTTCCAGGCCTGTTTTTACACAGTTTTCAGATGATAAAGCCAGGCATATGAAAAACAACATATTTTTAACAAGAAGGCAAACAAGGGTATGTTTGTTCTGAGAGTGAAGAAAAAAAATCCTCAAGTCAGGTTTTGAATTTCTGTGTTGAAATTATGAAATGTTACTACATAGACCTAGACAAAAATAGACCTGAACAGTACTTTATATCACTCACCTTGATTAGAATTAAATTATAGGAAGGACATTTTCTTCTTTAATGGCTTGGCAACTGACAGTTTACCTTCACATAAAGTCCTATTGTCTGTTGATACTTACAGTTAAAGGGATAGTTCACCCAAAAAAATGAAAGGTCTATCATCATCTACTCATCTGTACGACTGACTTCTTCTGATATTTTAAATATTGTTGATAACCACCCTGGTTTGGTTTGCATCCAACTTTATTATGTTTAATTAATTTAATGTAAAAAGCCTAGATATCTTCTTTTATGGTCCACAGAAAAAAGGCATACAGTGTTTGAAGCGACATGAAGACAAGTCAATGATGGCAGAATTTTCATTTTTGAACAAACTAACCCTTTAATTGCACCAAAATATTATAGAAAGAGTGGATGACATTGTAAATTAGCTGCTGGTAAACTAAGCCATGTTCATGCTATCAGATTAACATAAGAGATAGCAGATCAATCATTGGTGTTTACAGAAGATTTGTGAGCGGGGGAAGGTATGGGAGAGAGTGCTGCCTCTCAACAAAAGGATCTAGGCGGGAAGTTGAGAAAAGTGGGTGTCTGCTGTTGCCCTTCCTTTGCCTCAGGCAGGGTCAGAGAAACCCCCCTCCCTCAGGCTTCAGGAGATCGCATGCTTCCAGTCACATAGGCAATGGTGGCAGATGAGGCATCCATGTGTCTGCTTACACACAATCAAATGAGTAAATGCATGATGAACATCCTTCCCACAGGTCATGGATGCAATCATTTAATTCCAAGCAACCTCTGGAATGAGCTCTATATAGTTATTTTGTAAAACTGCAACTCAATCATAACAACTCTTGAAATGATTATAGGCTATAGCATGTTTATGGATTTGGCATGCGACTGCCAATAGTACAACAGAGACACTGCTGTGAGCATGTAAGATATGCTGCATGAATAGGCATACATAAATCCTGTCGCATTTCTAGACAGGTGGAGCTAGGGAAGGTGGAGGGTTTATTAGCTGCAAATCAGCTTGTGCTGTTTAAATCTGTGACTGTTAGCAGATTGCATGTAAAGGACCAATCAGCCTGAGCCATCACAGTCATTTCACAACTGAACTAGATAAATGATTCTTTGCGTTATCCACCTTATTTTTAACATAAGATCATGTACAGCCATTAGTAGGATAATTTGAATGTGCAAGGCTTCCAGTGTCATTCGCTTCCAATTATTTTAGCTGTACAAAACAGCTCATTATGCTGCTTGATACTGCAAACTGGTATTTCTTATTATATTCTTTTAATGTATTGTTGTAATTGTAAACACATTTGCCAGTCTTGCACAGGAAAAATAGTTTACTTTCACTGTACTGATTTTTTAAGCCATATTTGGTAGCATATGCTCACCTGTTAACTATTCAAACTTGTGTTCATTCCTATTGTCGTTCATGTAAGAGGGTGAATGTGAGCAAAGCAGCTCTCAATGACAAAGAGAAGTTCTCAATCTTATGCTCGTTCCCTGAGCATTGTCAGTTCTTTCCCCATCTAGGGGCTATACACGTCATCGAATGTGGGTCACGAGGCACACAATCTTCTCTTGATTGACAACGAGTAAATACAGCATTGAAGAGATGTTTTAATGATCATCTGAGATCTCAGACCCACCACAATGTGCTATTCATCTCTAATGAGTAGTAAGTGTGTCACAGTGTGTTGGCTTGTTGTCTTTGGCCCTCCACGGAGATAAATTTTGCATCCTGTGTTATGGGTTCAAAACAGCATAACCCACTGAAATTCAAGTCTCGCCTTGCATAACAGAAGGCTTTCCGTAATTCATGACACTGACCCGAATCGCTCGCTCTCGTTTTCCAGGTTCCCATTGTGTCCGAATGCATCGTTGTCCCGCCTTCCAAACTGAAAGTCCAAAAGAGTGAACTCCAAAAGCAGATGACATCAACCCCTCTCCTGATCGACAGTGCAAGCAAGGTAAAGGGTCACATGGCAGCATCACTGAGTCTATTGTGCTGCAGTGGGAAAGCCACACGGACTGTAATGAGCTGGAGGGCTTGGCTGTAATCTGCCAACACTGCTGCAATATAAATCACAACATAAAAACACTATAATAGCACATTGTTCAAAGCCAGTAAAAGCTTGGGTCCAAGGCACTATTTTCACACGTTTGGAATGAAAGTGCATTTTTGGCGCATTGTGCTCGGCTTGTAAAAAACGCTCCTTTCACGAGTCAGGTGAGTTTACGCGGCAAAGCACGCTTTCAAGTCGCAAAGGCATAGCGAGTCTTTCCTGCATAGTAGCGAGTGCTTTATGACCTGTTGATACTCGCATATCTTTTTTTTCCACCGCCACGGTTCCTGGAAGAAGCTCGGACATTCCTGGTCTTCTTCTCACCGAGCACCCTTCTCTGCTTCCAAGTCACCAAGCTTCCTGGGCCCTCTCCATTTCACCCAGGATCACTCTGAGCCCCCTGGAATGTGGGATTAATGGTCCTGTGCATCGTGCAGGCCGTTTGGGATATCCAAGACCTTTCCAACTCCAAAGCACGTTCTCTTATCAATAACACCCGATCATCATGATGTCAGTGGTCAGGGGCACATTTGGAAGTAGATTATAGAAATAGCTGATTAAAAATTCACCACCAAGCCAGAAGAAGTAGCCTTTCATTTTGCAGAAGGACTAGAAGCAACACTAGCCCAAAATGATGATGGACTGATGGGATTAGCAAGCTAAGCAAAACAGAAATTGATGCATTTCAATATGATAGCTCACATTTTAACAGACCGTCACTGCCAAGAGGGAATTAATAAGCACTCTTGTTGACAGACTCATGCAATCTGTGAGCAAGGCTGGCATTTTCCAGCAACACCGTGACTGAACGCAAGACATAAATTACAGCATGATTAAAGACCCTCCTGAGAGATGTTTATGTATTTTATGCATGGTTTCGGTCTGCTTCATCCCCGTTTATGCGGATGTGATTGCCTTTAATTATTGAGAGGCATCTGATAATGCCAGATGACTGCACCTCTTCTTTTAAATTATGATGTGGACGTCACGTTGAAACTGCATTAAAATAAATATAGGCTATCTTTTCGTTCGGTAATAGCACATTTCGGGCTTCCGCGGTGCACTCTCTCTCTCTCTCTCTCTCTGAGATACGCTTTTAGGCATCTCAAAAGTACAAAATATACGGGGTAAACCATCAGTACACTTTTTGGCGCTCCAGTCGTCTGTGGTGACACGCGTCATTACGAGGTTGCGGTCTGTGAATGCGTGCTGATTGGTGGAAACCGAGGGTGTGTGTGAATCATGGACTGGCTGTCTTACAGACCCTGATTCAGTCTATGCTGAGAGGTGGGCACAACCTAAACCGCCGCACTAAAAAAGTAAAGCAAAACACAGAGTCTCTCCAAAATGCCATATATCCACCTTATGGCGGAGTATGGGCACATTGTGCATCCCTTGAAGCCACAAAAGCATCCGTTCTTTCATTTCCTGGAAAGCAAAGCTTAGAGAACTGAATTACCATATTTTAATTTACAGGCTTTCTGTTGTGAATAATCTTGCCAATGGCATTTGAAGTGCTTAACAGCCTATAAAAAACTTTGACAGTCTATGTTTTTTTCTCCTCTTAGCACAAGAGTATGTTGACCAAATTTTTGTCTGCAGCTTCAATGCTGTTCATTTGTTTTTCGCCTATGGGTGGCCACACATTAAATTTTCAATTCTCAGTAGGCTATGCCAAGCCGTTGTAACATTTATTGCTTAAAACAATAGCGAATATATATATATATATAGGTTATTTGTGCTTATTTTTTATTAGAAGGTAGGAAACTAAGAATGTAGCTAAGTAAATCATGTTTCACGATTCACTAGTAGTAATTCATTACATAACAGATATCTGGGCTTTTAATTTACTTTAAATTTTTTTCTAAATAACGTTATCCAGTAATTGTTAAGGACATTTCCATTAACCCTAAAATACAACACAATGAAGTATAAAAACACCTGTAACAATTCATATCAAAAATTAACACTGTGCCCTAAAGTTAATTAAAAATTTAAAAAAAAAAAAGTATTAGTAAAATAAAATTAGATTCTAGGGGTTTTAACATGGCTTGCAATATTGACAGTTTCTTGGTAGTCCCACATCCAGGAGAATGGCCTGCAACCCATTTGAGGCATATCTCTCATTTGCAATAGATTTGCATTGAATCATATTCGAATATTGTCATAAACCGTAGTCACCAAAGAGTAAATAAAGATAGATGTGTTCTGTGTAATTCTCAAAATTACATACTTAGAATAATGGGTGATTACTGAACCACAGTTATGGGATTGAACTGCTACATGGACTTCATGTAAGAATTCATTGAAATCGATATAAAATTAGGCATAACAACAACAAAGCCCTGATTGAATGATGTGCCTATAAATGTTGTGTATGTGTGTGTCAGAGTCAGATGTGCACATATGTCTATATGCTTTTTGTGTTGCTTTGCCTGTATATGGCAGCTGCCTAGAGGGGGTGGTTTGAATGATGCAATCCCTGCCATCCATTAGCAAATTTGTCCCATTTTCTGCACTGTGTGGAGCACATTTTGACAGCAGGACTATATAATTAGCTCTGTCGACTGGTGAGTTTTCAAAAACTGCAATGTAAAACCTCACATTATCATTATGTTCCTTTTTTTTCATGTTCATCTGCTGGGTCACCAAAATACCAGCAGCAAACAGAACAGAATGTGCCATATTTATTTATTTATTTAGAAGGGTTTTGGGAATCCTGAAATCCTTTATACTTCTTCATACTTATAAATATCACCGAGCATTTGTCATATGATGTTTACGCTTTGCAAATATTCATTGTAACATACACTGTATATAATGTAAATTGTGGACATTGTTTTAATAGTTTGCATATATGGTATTTATATCTATCTAATTGATTCATAAAGAATTGATTATTTACTTGCACTCTATTTAACACTTAAATGTGTTTGTTGTTGTTTTGAAAACTTTGAAATATTGAAATTGTAAAGAGTCACAGCGATGACCAGCGTTTGTTTTTCTTTTTCATGTTTATTTTATAGAAAAAGAATAGTATTAATATTTCCTGTTGGAGTTCTTTATGACTGGATTTTTTATAAATTCACGGATTTAATAAGCATTTCCTTTCAAATTTGAGTCATATCCTCTCCTGTAAAAATCCATCAGTTATAGTAGACTATTAAAAGCAACACCTATAATCACAGGCTGAAGACTAGCATGCTCTTGTGCTTACGAACTGTCTAATGCCTCATAAGCATTTGTAGAGTAAATACCCACCCACCCTTGCACATTTTACAAGCTTAGTTTATGTCAAGTAGAGACAACTTTCGCCAGACACACCCCTAAAACTTGTACGTGGTGGTCTGCGTTTCTGATTGGTCGGTAGGCACGACTGACAACACCTGCTTAACTCCTTCATCCGAACTGACACCCGGACTCTGGGAAATATATCCAGCATCCATCCCGTCTCCACTCTCACACGCTCTCTGTGTCATCTCGATCAGTATCCACATCAGATCCCGGGCTGACAGCCTGTCGTTATTTACCCAGCAAACTGAGTGGAGAAATGTTGATCAAATGTGCGCTGGCTTTGCTGCTTCTCTCCGTCGTGGGGGACGTGGTGGGAACGGATCATGTTGACGTTCACGAGAGTCACCCCGAGAAACCGGCCAGTCAGAAGGGACGTCTCTCCTTACAGAATACAGGTAAGAGAATGCAAGTGTTGTGAAGCTGTGATCGAAGAGTTGTGCGTACGGACACGTGCGAGCCGGGCGGTCAGAGCGCGTTTGCTTAGTTCGCAAAGTAAATGCATAAATCACACCTCATAAGTTTTCAGCGCAAAACCGGCAAGTGCACACACATCTTATCACGCGCGGCGTGACGTTTTGCGAGAACGCAGGAAGACGATATCTCGTAAATACGGAGCACACGTAGAGAAATCCAATATCTTCGTAAACTATTAATAGCGTGACACAGGCAAAGGTATGCTGTAACGCTCGCGCGTGTCTTATTTTCGAGCGCAGAGAGGATTTGCGTTTATACGACATTCTCGACTAGTATTTTAGCATTGAGTGCAGATAAATGTCATGCAAAGTGTTCGCACGCTCATTATAAAGAGCATCAAATATAAACGGACGCAACTTTTGTTAAATTCTGCGGACGAGCAAGTTAAACCTGTAACGTGGAGTGATGCAATGGTTCTACGTGTTGCACTAGAGGTGGATCAAACTTAACCTTTCTCACGGCAGAAAAGTTATTTAATCCCGTGCATACATGATAAAGAACAAGAAGCAGCCATATTAGGCATCATATCAGTTCATATTGGGCAACTTTTGCACGGGACTGACCCAAAGTAGCTTACGTGATTACAGAAGAGCTCAGTGGGTCACTGCTGTGTGATTGTGCGCACGATCCTCACGTCCGTTCCCGCTCAAACGCCGGCGCGAGCGACGCAGCTGCTCACTTTACCTGTGCACCTCCATCAGCATAGATCTGCTGCAATGCATTTATACTACTGTTAGGTAGTATTCATATACAAGACCTTATAAACCTCTCATGTACTGGTTCCGGTCCAGCTGAAATGCTTTGGGAAAACTCTACAAATCTTTTGCAATACCTAAATTAGAATATTTAGGCAGAACATTTATGATTGTTTTAAGTGATGTGTTTAGAAATACTATTTCACTTAGTATATTTAATAATACTACTGAATCTTTCTGTGAAAATAATAACCACTCATCTCTGTCAAACACATTAACAAAATAGTATGTTTTTGTCCTCATCAGAGCATAGTGTCTGATTGTATACAATCTTTTTGTGAAAACAGACATCATCGTGTTCATGTGTTTGACTGGCTCACATAATGTGATGTTGGAGAAAGACAAACAATCAGTCTGTATTTTAAATTTAATCTCTTTACAAAAGCATGAGGATTGAAGTAGCCATTGCGAGATCCCTAGAAATAACTTTTTTTTCTAGTTGCAATTTGTAATGTGATAGCCGCAGAGCTTTTTACTTTACATGAACTGTTTTGCCTCGTGCTTTGGCTTTTTACTAACACAATGGGGTTTAAATTTCACGTAAATTTTATTAACTGTTTGCCTTGCATTAGAGTAAATGCCATGGTAAGTTCAGTCATTTTTGACTTATTATAGCATAGGATTTGTTCATTTTAAAATAAATGGCCAATATGCATAATGTTTGTATTTGCCCTCTGGTTGCAGTTGCAAAACCAAAATATATAATTAATGTAGTTCAGTGCAGGCTTTCTCTTACTGCGGTTCTTTAATAAGACACGACTAACAGACACATCACAAGCCGTTTTCTAACTCTGCCAATGTGGTCATGAAAAATGCAACTGAATGCTTATATATTTGTGAGTTGATCTAATGTATCAAACATTTATCAGTGCTTCTGCAACCTCTTAATAAGTGAATAAAGTGCTCCTTTGTGTATTACTATGCTTGAGCAAACAGAATTGCTTTTATTTTCTTTATAGATCTGATTAAAAATCAAAAAGATTCTTATTCATGTTTCCATATGCTACTTGGTATTCTCTATTTCCCTGGTTATTTCCTGAAACTCAGTAGTCGTTGCTAATCTCTACAGCAAGGTGAAGGCAATTTGGTCCTGCCCTATATACAGTTAACCTTGCTTTTCCACATCTTAGGATGCCTCCCAGTCTGATGGACTTTAATAGCATACCTTAATTACCACAGTGCGCTCTCTGCTAAATTTGTCCCCTAAATACAGTTCTTCAGTTTTCACAGGAGAAACAAAGCTGGAAAATAGGCCTCTGCATTCATGTGTAAAAGGCTGTCAAGTATATTTCTAAAGCAGCTTTATTTCTAATTTAAAAATAAACTTGTTGCTTTGGAAAATGTCGTCCAAAATTGAGTTCTAATCTGTGTTGCAAACTCTTTATTTAGCTTTTGTCTTTCTACTCTCTGCAGCTGAGATCCAGCACTGTCTCGTGAGCGCAGGAGACGTGGGCTGCGGCGTCTTCGAGTGTTTCGAGAACAACTCCTGCGAAATCCGGGGCCTTCAGGAAATCTGCATGACCTTCCTGCACAATGCTGGCAAGTTCGACTCACAGGTAAGCACATGGTTGCCCCAGTCTCCCACGGGGTTCATGTCCCTCAGACGCAGCCAGAGGATGACCCTGCAACCGGACCGGCCAGCTGGCACCGCCTCCAGCCTGGCTCGTGTTTCACAAGGTGCAGGTGGATTTGAAGCAGAGGGTTTCAAGCCTGTAACACGGTCTCAAGATGTGTGTCTGTAGCAAAAACAGCTCTACTATTAGTCCATGTTATCCCAGCAGAGAAAGAAAGGCTGTTTATGACTGCGGATCTGATAAGACTCTGTCTTAAATACTCGCAGGGCAAGTCCTTCATCAAGGATGCACTGAAGTGCATGGCTCACGGCTTCAGGCACAAGTTCAGCTGCATCAGCCGAAAATGCCTGGCCATAAAGGAGATGGTCTTCCAGCTTCAGCGGGAATGCTACATGAAACACAACCTCTGCTCAGCTGCTAAAGACAACGTCAATGTCATGGTGGAAATGATACATTTCCATAACTTATTTCCCAAAGGGTAGGTATCACACTCGGCGTATTTGCGCGTACTCATACTATTATGTTTTCCTGTTTGTGTGCCTTGCTATTGTTTGAGGTTTTGCGAATAGGTCTGTTGCGATCATGAAATATGTGCTGACGATTGTCATAAAAATAATGGAGATTAACAATTTTATTCTGTTTTGTTCATGTCGCTTATAATGTAAGCCTAATACTTACTTTTTTAAATATTTTACTTGGAATTGTATAATTGCGTAGGCCCATATGATTTATATTTATGCTTTGAAAATTAATATTTATGTAATTAATCGTAATAATATAATATAATGCGGTCTGATCAAACCCACAAGCCTTCATTTCATTTAAAGGCCTTTGACTATCTTTGTGTACTTTAAAAGTGTTTTTAATATTTATTTGCTACCCTGGAAAAGATTAAATGATATTGAATGATATTGAAGATGATGAATTTGATGGCATTTCTTTAAGTGCTTAAAGAGGTAGTCCACCGAAAAAATGAAAAATCCATGTCGTTCCAAACCTTTATAACTTTCTTTGTCCTGTTAAACACAAAAAATATATATATTTTGAAGAATGGTGGTCATCAAAACAGTTTCGGTTCCCATTTTATGGTCAAAAAATATAACGGAAGTCAATGGGAACCAAAACTGATTGGGAAAATATCCCTTTAAATTTCCTTTATTTGGAGTTATTAATTATCGATTATCTCACAGATCAAATAACCACGATCAGACAATTAACCAATAATCACATCAAGCCTGTTTTCAAGTTTCTTTGTTTATTAAATAAATGCAGTTGATGACATAACAAATATTCAAATTAATAAAGTGTTATTTCCCTTTAGCTGCATGTTTCCAGGCAATTGATGTACTTTTCCATTTTAAAATACGTGTGGCGCTACGTAAAGTTAATTTAAGTAAGTTCATTTATGTATTCACACACAGTGTTGAGTCTGAGGAGCAGCTGTGTCTCATGAAAGGTCTGTGTGTCCACACGGTCACTGTACAGTGACATAAACTGAAATTGCAGTGTCTTTCCAGCACTGGCCTATAATGAACATATGAGGACAACAGGGAACAGAGTCAGTGAGCGTTTTAAAGTAGACTGACGTGACGTGACTGACCGCTATCATCCCGCTGTCTTAGGCCGTACGTTGAGCTGGTGAACATCTTGCTCGGCTGTGGAGAGGAGGTGAAGGAAGCCATTACGCGGAGCGTGCGTCTGCAGTGCGAGCAGAACTGGGGCGCTCTGTGTGACAGCCTGAGCATCTGTACGTCCATCCCTGTGGCTCCAGCGTCAGGCGGCTCCGAGCGACGTCCGTCACTTTCCTCCCAGTCAGACACCGAGCACCACAAGAGCACTCGAACAGGAGACAAGGACAAACCCGGCAAGGTTGGGTTAAGTTCCCACACGCGAAGTCGGAGCCAAGGCCCGCGCCGCGCCAGTTTAGATGCCGGCCCCGCCGAGCAGGAAGACTCAAAGATCAGCGACATTCGGAGGTGAAATAGCAGGATCACCTAAAATGACCATGACACCCCAATCCCCGAATTAACAGACTCGGCAGACCTCTTAATTCAACCCATCCACCCTCACGTCTCCACACAGTCATTCCAGCTCTCCCAAACTGCACCTTTTGCAGGGTAAATCTGGTGCAGCTTTTTTTGATACTCTAGATTATAGGACAGATCGTTTATTTTATAGAATTACGACCAGTGCATTTATTTCAGTTCTAATACAGCATCTCTATTTTGCGAATCATATCCTCCTTAAGATTCTATCACCTTGTTTATTTATTTTATACTTTATGCAACGTTTGAACATAAAACATGTACATATAAATCTATGTATATCTATATTTATATAAACACACCTAAATATAGCCTCCATATTCAGTAATACTATATGTAATATAGTGCAAAGAATGCTAGCTGTTGTATTAGTTACATTATTGCACCAATTACGCATCTGACTGTAGATATGTAAGATATGTTTGTTTGATTGTATCAGAAATGTGTGTGTAATTGTTATTTGAAATACTTGATTAAATCCAAGCTGTACAGGATTGAAGTCCAGGTCTAGCACATACGATGCTCGGTGCTTCATAGAAGGAAAGCGAAGTCAAAACAACGTCCAGGAACAAGCTTATTGTGCCTTGAGAATATTACATAGAAGCTTTACCCCAAAATGAACTGTGGAACCCAAGCAGGTGTATAATAGTAAAAAAAAATGATATCTGCCTGAAGTCTCAGTATGATAAAGCACCCCGATAGTATCGCTTCATTCTAATGGGTATGCATTGGCCAAACTGATTAGTTGAATATAGGAACAACTTTAGCGCACAGTCTCTCATGGAAAGCAGGCCTGCCTGTGCTCTGGCCAAGTCCACAGCCAGCCGCTGGGGTTTCCAAGTAAGAAATAGCAGTTTTCTCCCAGAGCCACTGAGAAGAGCCAGAAGCTGGAATTGTAGAACCCTGGATCTGAGTTAAGTCTACATAAGAAGCTCAGGGTATTACTGACAATAATATTGAAATGGGTGAATTATTGTTTACTATAGCTCCGAAAAGAATTGTTTTGGGTCCTTGCCACGTGATTGGTTAATAAAATGTTCAGAGCTGATTGTTGGTTTTAGAATAATTAACGGCCTGTACAGTTCTGCTATTCATCAGCCTAAAGACAACAGTAGTTACTTTGACCAATCATCTTCTTAATTCACTCAGGTATTCCAATGAACATGGGCAAAATGTGATCAACTTTGGGTTCAAACCTGGAAAACATATTTTCAGATTGTTACAAGGAATTAAAAAAAAAATCTGTGTACAACTATTACATTGAATGATAGATTCCATATTGGTACAGATAGCATGTGTTCCAATTGTTTTAGAAAAATAAATACTAAAGCTTGTTTCTTACTCAGGTGTGTCTTTCTGGATCATTTTTTGCACACACAACAAAAGTCATGAATTAGACATTTATTTGTAGTATATATTATTTTTAATATTATCATAAAACATTTTTATTTATTGTGATCGTTTGTTAAAAAATAAAAAAAGGCATTTGGCATTATATCATCTAATTGGGGCTAAATATGCCCAGGTACACACCGATACACACACACTAATATTAAGTATAATAATATATACAATACAATATATTGCCTAAAACTTTGGAAAAACAAACTAAAATATATAATTTTATTTTTATATAACTAATGCTGTATCAGACCACTGCTTTTGTACTTTTGACTGAAATGTCTATTGTGGTTTATTAAATATATTATTAAATAATATTTTCTATAAATAATAGTATTTGGCATTGAGAAACTGTGTGTGGGTTAGTGATGGTGATTTTATTTACATGTTCCGCCATTAGATGGCGACAAGAGACAAGTTTTTATGAGCGAGTCAGACGGTGGAGGTAATGCACCTGTTTACATTTGTTGCCAGCCGCCATTAAAACCCAAGAAGAAGAAGAGAAGAGAGACTTTTATATTGAAAGAGACTGAAACGGGGTTGGAAACATTGACATTATTTGTAATTTCAACTACACCTGATAAGACGCAGATAACATCGGAAATCACCCTTAACAGATGAAAGGAGAGTAGAACCAAGAATGAATGCTGTATCAGATGCAGGTAATCATAGTCGCTCACTCATAAAACTGGACTCTACATAATACAGTGAGCTTCTAATACAGTAACACAATAAGCTTTCAGTGACGCAACTCAACAGCTACGTTCACACTGCAGGCAAATGTGGACCAAATCTGATTTTTTTTTTTTTTTGCTCACATGTGACTCGGATCTGTTTTTGTCATGACAGTGTGAACAGCACAAACTACATGTAATCTGGTCTTTTCAATTCCGATCTGTGCCACTTCCATATGTGGTATTAATCCGATCCATGTCAGATGTTTTGCAATGCGACCCGAGTGTGAACGGTCATGTCGGATTGCATGACGCTTTTACGTCACTCTAGATTGACAATTCATCATAATTCCGCTGACGGGAGACACTTCAAAGATTTTACATACCCAAAGTTATGAAGACAGTAGCGAAAGGTAATCAGTGGAAGTGTGATGTGTTAGAACTCATGTGTATTACAGCGACAACTCTACAAGCAATTATAAAAGTTTCAAAACTCTGCTTTCTTTTGTCACATCCTTGTCTTTATTTTTCATATTGCCTGTGCATAATTTTGCTGGCTTCTGCAGCAGATCACACTATAAATAAACGCATAATCGCTTACTTTATGTCCTCCGTGTTTACTTCCGTATGATGGCGCGCTGTGCAAGTGTTTTCCGTGATGTTTACCTCCCTGAACATGATTGGGATAGTTTTGGACCAGTTTTGAGAAAGAATTGGGCGTATTTTGTTGTGAAAATCTGGAAAACCCTGTTCGTATCGTTCTTTTGCGCATGCGGGTCTATTCACACTGGAAATCTGATACTGGCCACATTTAAAACAACAATGTGAACAGCTATACAAAAAAAAAAAAAAAAATCGGAATTGAGCACTAAGGCTTGTGGTGTGAAAGTAGCCAACATTCATTCGTTAATAGTTCAAAAATATATATTTTGAATATATATTTTGAACGTTTTCGTTTTCAAATTGTTAAATTGAAATTTGAATCCGTGGCGGACGAAAGTAGTTCCGCACACAGAATAGTTTTTAAAAGACACTCTGTGGTTGTTTCTTATTTATTTTCACACTTGTGCCGTCGAACTGTTGTATAAACGCAATAAAAATGCAAATAAATAAATAATAATAATAATAAATAAATCACAATTCTGGACTCTTGCTGGACCCCCTGCAGTTTGCTTGGGTCTACACTTCATTCTGCAACATCCGGACAAACCAAGGACTTCTGTGAGGATCCAGTTTGCGGATTTCAGTGGATCACCAGCTTTCTGACAGACAGGCAGCAGCTAGTGAGACTGGGAACATTCACATCTAGCACCGCCCCACCATCAGCACTGGCGCCCCTCAGGGATATGTGCTCTCCCCACTCCTCTTCTTCCTGTACATGAATGACTGCACTGCAGAAGACCCCTCTGTCAAGCTCCTGAGGTCTGCTGCAGACGACTACACAGTCATCAGCCTCATCCAGGACGGTGTAGAGTCTACATTTAGAAACGAGATTGAGCAGCTGGCTGTCTGGTGCAGTTTTAACAACAACCTGGAGCTGAACACGCTCAAAACAGTGGAGATGATCGAAGAACACCGCAGCATTACCCAGTCATTTACACAGTGAGGGTGATGAGTCCATATAGACATTAATCATAGTAAAACTCAATTCAAACAGGCCTGAGTTTCCAAGAATCTGGTTTCTTTAAGAGAAAAAGGTTAGACAGGTCCATGTTGTCTGGAGCCAGCACCGACGATGTGAAGAGCGTTCTTCTCGACCGGTGCATAAAGCTGTCAGGGCGTGTGGCACGGGGTTGGCGCCAGGCTGAGCTGCAGCGGGCACCTCCACCAGCCTCCTGCAGAAACACTCGGCTCATCGCAGCAGTGGGAAAAACGCTCTTTCTCTCGTCGAAGAGGAATGAGACCACCGCACCGTAAACGAGCTCCCCTATGCTCTGGCTCGGCCTCTCCTGTCGTAGGGCTGAAGATCTATAAACAGGCTTTATGAGGCTCTGATGGCTGTGGTTGAGCAGCAGGCGAACTGGTTCTCAAACTGGGCCGCTGCAGCTAGTATATGACAGGCCAACACCACAACAAAGTGGCCATTCTGAAAGCTGATTACTTTACTGAGCTGGAGGTGTGGGTGATCTGGTCTTGCAGTCCAAAACGCGTCGTCAGGCTCCCAAAGAGTTTGGATCTCATGCATCTATACTGAGACATCATGCAATCAAGTCAATCGATAATAAAAAACTACCCAAAAGGCCTTAGTTGTGAATCAACATGTGCGAGTCAGCTACAAGTGGTATTGGATTCAGAGATATTTTTGTATGTTTCCTCAGAAAAAAATATTGTGCATGTCATATATTTTGACACAGAGATGACTTAAAAGCTACTGTTACGTGGCATACATGATAAAAACTGAAAGGACGCAGAGATCAATTAACAGACTTTAGTCAGGTTAGACGTCATATTGAATTAAAAGAATAGCTTACTTTCAGAATAAAAATTATAGAAATTATAAATTAATAGAAATTAAGGTTTTGGAGGAACCAGGCTGAAGGTCCAAAGACAGACATGAACAGATTACAAAGGGGTGAGTAAATTATCGGGACATTTTTATTCTGGAAGTAAACTAATCCTTTAGGAGGCTGTTAGGGGTAAACTTTCAGTCTTTATGGTGACGTGCCGTTTAAAGGTCCTAAATCATTTAATTTTCACAACTCACAACTTTCAAAACTGTTTTGAGTTTTTGTTTGAACAATTGGTATGTTGTTAGTAAAGCATTGAACACACTGTACTTCTGTCTCTCACAGTCTAATTAAACATTGCGGTCAATAGACTATCAGGCATCCAAGACTATCAATCAATGTTTTCAGAACTTGATTCTGTGTCTTTGTTTTATGTGCTTGAATCAATGTGACAGGCTCCTCGATGCAAGCACTGCGTTACTGCCCTCTAGCGGACATTTCTATACAATGCCTGTTTAAATCAACAGCTTTCTTCAAGATTTGAGGTTAAATTGAAAACGGTTATCTTTGAGTAATACAATGTGAGGAAAATAGGATACTGTAGAGCGTTGTAATTTATGTTTCATATTTGTTATTGAGAAAGCCTAAACTTAATTTTAAAACATCCGTATTTACATTTGCATTTAAGAAATTGCTTAAATGTGTTTTTTTTTAATCTGTTAAATCAAAAAAGCATAAAATGACAGAAGATTTCATCAATACAATGTATAGCATGGGTTTATATTCAACAATCACTAGAACTAGTAGAATCACATTTCATTGTGCTACATTGATAGATAACATATTCATGAACATTATGGAAAGCCGTATGTATAGTGTGTTATTATATAATTACATCAGTGACCTATTTTTATTGACTATCACTGTAAGTATAGAAAACCTAGATGTTAGTTATTTCAAATATAAAAGAGTAAGAACTGTATCAAATGCTTTTAAGAAAGAATTATTGAAACAAAACTGGAAATTAGTATATGATGATGATATTGATAAATCATATAATGGATAGATTTTTTCATCACTGTATGACAAAAATTGTCCTGTAAAACAATATAATGATGAATAGAAGCAAATAAATAGTCCATGGATTACTAAAGGTTTATTAAATGCCTGCAAAAAGAAAAACGCACCGTGTAAACAATTTATAGAAGCAGAAAAAAAAGTATTAGAATTAATTAACATGAGAATATGTATGGCTACTAGATTAAAATATTACATTATAATAAAAATAATATGGAAGGTTTACGGAATATTCTTCATAGTATTCTTAGAAATGAACTAAAAATAATTATGCTACACTACTTCCTACGTCATCCGTCTCGTGAACGCGCGTTTGACAGTTAGCAGAAGCTAGATATTAAAGTTTATAAAGTTTTAAATATGGATATTTTTCTCACAAAAAAAAAAAAAAAAAAAAAAAATAGAGTTTTTTTTATTGATGTTTCCTTTATTAACCCCCAGAGACGTGTGGAGCACTTTTATGATGGATTGCCGCAGTTTATTGGACTTCTTTTGGACTATTGAACATCAGAGACGTTTGGATGACTTTTTTGAGCTTGGAAGAGCCAGGACCATTTGTAATATAACTCCGACTGTATTCGTATGAAAGAAGAAAGTCATATACACCTAGGATGTCTTGAGGGTGGGTAAACCATGAATGAATTAAACTAAATATCACTGCTATGTTAAAATCCGCCACCAGGAGGCGGGTTCAGCAAAACTCTAGGACAGAAAGGAGTCTAGATCAGCAAATGTGCTGAAATGTAGTTTCATTTCACAGACAAAATAAGTGTTATACATTAGCTACAATGTAAAATAAAGTTTTATAAATCATTATAAAAAATAAAAGATGTGTTATGGGAAAAGTGTACGGGGTCTAAATCTTCTGAACAGGGAATGTTTTTTGGAAGACAGTCACTTTCATGAACTCAGCTGCCGGATGGTCTGTGAAATCATACGGGAGGAACTTTAATTATGATTAATATAGCGACAAAGCCTTTTGAAATATGAGCATATGAACATGTTTCAATGTGAGCGAGTAGTCAAAACTATTCTGAGGCATCCAAAGGAGAGCAGGTCATGTGACTCCCATCGGGAGCAATCATGTTCCTGTCTGTCTGACTAATCCACTGCCAAAGCTGTGAACATGAGTTTATCAAGAAAATTGTTATTCCCCGTGACGTGCAAGACAAATGATGTGATGACAAGACGCACAGCTCTCAGTCGCCGTAATGAATTTTTGCTTCTGTGCTTCATGCAATATTACAGATTATCTACATCTGATTTTACAGTCCTCACGTGTCGTGTCGTTTTGTTTTGCAACTTCAACTTTGTATTTTTTTATTTTCAATTCATGAATTAATATGTGTAATGTGTAGGCTATTTAACTTTTAGGGATGAACTACACAAATGCATGCATATGCCAATTTAAACTCTTTGATTTAGGCTAGTTAAACATTTTAATCATTGTAATAATAAATAATGACTATGAATTTAACTTTCACGTTAAAACTGTCCGCTTATAATTTAACTTTAAGATCAACTGTGTCATCAAAACTGCTCACAAATAAACACATTAGAAACAATTTGAAAAGTGCACCTTGGTTTTATAAAAGTATACTTAGTTAAAATCTATATGTTATTGGATATAAAAACATGCAGCAAGCTAGAAAGTATTTAGAAAAGAGGATTCTTGATACAAAATAAAGGTAAAACTCATTGATATAAATTATAATATATATACATATATATATATATATATATATATATATATATATATATATATATATATATATATATATATATATATATATATATATACACACACACTAATTTGAACGTTTGGTGAAATAAACTAAAAGTATGCATAATTGAACACAAACATTTTTAATTAAATTTTAATGAAAATAATTGTTTAAAAATAAGCGTCACAAAACATGTAAAGAAAACATTTGTGAATATTTAGGCAAATTCTATAATAAAAAAAAATCTGACTTGACATTTAGCACAGCAGGTCAGATTTTGTAGAAGAAAGTCTGAATACAGCTGTCTATATGTGTTAAGTGTTAAAAACGTGTTAAATTAAATGCAAGACCATTATAAATCCCCAGGCGGGCAGGTCTCGCGCACGAGCTTCCTTCAGGAGGTGTTAAATTTGGAAGTGATTGACGGGGATGAAGAGGTCTGTGGTTTCATCACTGCACAGACTCATTTAGATAACACCCATCTCACCCCTCTTCCCCATCATTTCCTAAACAGGTCGGCCTACAGGAAGTTTTCAAGAACGTTATCCAACTCTTTATCTGCTCCAAATGCGCTGCTGAAAGACAAACCTGCAGATGCAGTCGCTTTGTGGGAGTTTGTGCCTCTTCTTCTCTCGACCACGTAGTCTGTCATAATATTTATTTCAGAAATGCATCAAACAAGACGAATTATCCGACTGCGCTCCAAGCAAGCTCTGTCTCAGAAAATCGTAGTAAACTCTCAGAAACATTTGCACGTTTTCTGCTCCAAGACTGTCACTAACTGCAGTGGCTCTCAGTGGAGGAGATGCTTCATAAATCATCGTGATATAAAGCAGTTTCCATAAGCTGTGGAGTCAGTTTACTTCACTTCACCAATTATTGCAGCGACGGATAGGGGAGTGTTGATTCGCTCATAGAGAAAAGTGCTCGCGTTCATTTATCAGAAACGCACTGCTTTTCTCCAAAACTATAAACACGAAGCTCTAGAGCAGACACGAGCACCATTTACTCTGCAGCATTAACCATTAGAGATCAAATAAACGATAACACTGTCTGTCTCCTCTGCACAAGCACAAACTATGAGTAATATCCAGAAGAACGACACCACTACAAAAACTGGATTACACTAACAGTGTTCATGTTGCAGCATAATTACATTTTTAAAGAATATTAGGCCTACTAACGAAATAATTGCTTGGGGGAGCTTTTGATTATTATTATTATTATTATTATTATTATTATTATTATTATTATTATTATTATTATTAACCTATACCTATGAATTACTGAACATGGATAACCAGATCTCTTGAAAGTGCGTATTAATACCACGAGTTTCTATTTTTATTTGGCGTATTATTTATACGCAGAAATTGACTTTGGATTTCAGTAGGCCTAATGAATTACAGAAATAGGCTGAGTAACGCGTAACGGATCGTGTAACGTGTCTCCAAATTGTCATGTCCAAAATTCGATTCAACAAAATAAAAGAAATACAGATGAATAAAAAATAAAAAATAAACAATTATAATTAAAACGTATTAACATAATATAAAACAAACTAGCCTATCTGTATTCTCTAAAAATGTCTAAATAGAAAATGCCATAAATGTGTGTGTGTGTGTGCGCGCGCGCGCGCGTGTTTTTGTGACATATCAGGACACAACTTTGTATAATGACATGGGTATGACACAGGTATTACAAGGAGAGGGTGACTTATGAGGACATAACCCATGTCCCCATTTTTCAAAACGCTTATAAACCATACAGAATGAGGTTTTTTTTTTTTTTTTTTTTTTTTTTTGAGAAAGTAAAAATGCACAAAGTTTCCTGTATAAAAACCATTATGCCTATGGAATGTCCCCATAATTCACAAAAACAAACGTGTGTGTGTGTGTGTGTGTGTGTGTGTGTGTGTATGCATGAGTTCTTGTAATAGGGCATCCATAATTTCCGCCACACAGGTCTATATTTTATATGAATTGCCATGTGTTGCTCTTCTGCTGCGGCTGTTCGGCGTGGGTGGGTTTCTGGTTTGTTGTCATCTGTTAGCACGTCTTGATAACAAACCCTGTGGCACCAGAATCTTTCAGTGGTAGACAGTTGGGTTTGTCATTGCAGGTTTCAGGTTCCAGCTATGGCACTGTCTGATCCCTTGGGAAAACTCTTCTCTGGCCTGTAGGTTTCCTCTGGATTAAGCAATTAAGACGAAAACAAACAAACTGAGAGACATTTGCAGCCTCGTAGGTATAATTAAAAGAGATGATTTAAATCAGAGCTGACAGACTTCACTTTACAGCCAATAAAAAGCGTCCACCTGAATTGCCTGTTGTTTTTATTCGCTATATGCAACACCAAACGATTAAGAACATTAAAAATAATAATATGGTTAAAAGCAATGTTTGTTGATGTGAGTTAAGTTGCTATAATTGGTGGATATTTATCTTGTGCATGGACTTGTATGGAGGTCTCACGAGTCATTTTAATATTATGCGTCATTTGGCCAATGAAAAGCTCTGAAATGTTGTGAGCGCTGCTGACCCCGCCCCTCTGCCTCATTGCAGCAGGCAGTCACTCCTTACACCCCGAAAGTGTGTTATGAGGGCTCTATTAGAAAGGTGAACGTGGGTTTACACCACTAAACACAAAAGTTTAATCCTATTCATTAAACGACTTCACACCCCTGATAAATGCCAGCCGGGTCGCCCAAGAGGACCATCATTCCATGCAATGTTTTCCAGCCAGATGACTTCTACTCCTTTCTCAGTGCGGGACATACTGAACCTGGAGCAGAATCAGGAGGACTTGGTCTCTCTGGATATGTCTCAGCGGCTGGACAGTGCACTTATTCCGACCTCATCCTGCATGCTGTCCACTTTCAAACAAGAGCAGTTCATGGAAATGCCATCCGGAGCGTCTCTCTTCAGCGAAGACCTTCAGGACGACAAAGGCAACAAAAACAGCTCTCTGAACTTCAGTACCGCTGCCTTTTATGGGAAGAATTTCCTAGAAATGGACTTTGTTAAAGACGCAAAGATGGATGAAACTTTTGAAGAAAAAGAGAAAAAAGGTGAGCAGGAGTCGGACATGTATCGGGAATTAAACACAGATGCGTTTCGTGATTATTTAAATTATCAGCAAACTCAGTTGAAAAATATACAAACATTTTAAAGAAGCGCACGTGTCTAGATTGATTAGAACACTAATTAAATTAATACGACAATTGAAAAAAAAAGATTCGTATTTTTTTATTCCGCTTTTAAGTAAACAAACAAACAAAAAATAAATAAATTTAAAAAAAAAAACGTATTTTTTAGCCACAAAAAAAGTATGTGCACTCTTAAAAATAGCCTAAAGTTATTATTATTATTATTATTATTAGCCTATTATTATTATTATTATTATTATTATTATTATTACTAGGCATCTTTGGTTCCATATTTACATATAGAAACTTTAACATCCATCTTTTATACTGGAAAAAAAAGGTTCTTCAGATTCAAATGTTTTTCACACTTAGGAAAAAATGTTCTTTTAAGAACTGTTAAAAAAAAAAAGGGTTATTTTTATTGAATCCAAAATAGTTCTTTTATGTCATCGCTGCGGAAACTCAGTGCACAAAATTCAACTCACTGACATTTTAAATGTTTTAAAAGTTTTTAATTACTGTTTAACTTATTAGTAATATATATATATATATATATATATATATATATATATATATATGCTAAATAAATAATTACATACATTGCACGGTTTAATTTCTAAATGGAATGAATGGATAAAAACAACAGTTATTATACTGACGATTTGTGTCCCATTCAATTCTATCATTGAAATGAATCATCCATTTCCAGACATCAGCTGCACTCAGGAAGATCCAAGTGAAGATCTGAAGCAGGATGATACGGATCGACCCAAACAGAGGAAAAGGAGGAAGCCTCGTGTTCTGTTCTCTCAGGCGCAGGTGTACGAGCTGGAGAGGCGCTTCAAACAGCAGAAATACCTCTCCGCACCTGAGAGAGATCACCTAGCCAGCGTGCTCAAACTCACCTCCACACAGGTCAAGATCTGGTTCCAGAACAGACGCTATAAGTGCAAGAGGCAGCGTCAGGACCAGACCCTGGAGATGGTGGGCATCGCTCCTCCGAGACGCATCTCGGTGCCGGTTTTGGTTCGGGATGGAAAGCCGTGCCTGGGCGACGCTTCCACATACAACACCTCTTACAACGTGGGGCTCAATCATTTCACCTACAACACCTACCCTGCCTTTAGTAATTTCCCGAGTCCGGGCAACACGAACTACTCATGCAACTACCCACCGAGCGTGTCCTCCCTCCAGCCCTCACAGTCCAGCAACAACTACATCAACTTCGGAGCTGGGGATCTAAATAACGCGCAGGCTCCGTTTCAGTCCAGCAGCGGGGTTCCCTCACTACACGGCATCCGAGCTTGGTGAAATACAAACAAAAAACTTTAACTGCATGCATTATTTCTTCTATGGACATTTACATTCAAATGACAAATGAATCCAGACCGGGTTGCTTTCGCTCTGTCACATACGTTCATTTTTAGGTTTTAATATACGCATCGTTTTCTTTTAAAAACCTGTCTGAATAATTTGCTTGCACCTGAGTTAAATTATGAGAGATAAACCGCACGTGAAATATATAGGTAGATTATTTATAATTTTTTCACCAGATGGCCTTTAAAACTCGGGCGAAGATATCAAGTTCTTTCTTTCTTTCTTTCTTTCCAAGGTCAGTCTTATTTTTTATTTTTTTTTAAAACCTCACAGACAAATATTATAAACTGTAACCAATAAAGTGCATAAATGAATTATTATTAATAAGAAACAAATTTCTTTGTGTAGCCTATATCCAGAAGTACATCACGAACACGGCTCGAAATGAGGTTTTGTTATTCATTTGCTTGTGTAAGTCTAAGCTTTTTGAAGAAATAATAAAGGCTTTTCGAGAATGCAATTATTATTTGGTTTGTATAGAATAACAATTAAAAATATTATCCTATTAACAACAACAAAACTAATAATTAATATCTGACGTGATTAATATTCGTAAATTATATTTACGAATTACATTCAACTGATAAAAACTTTATTATTATTATTATTATTATTATTATTATTATTATTATTATTATTATTATTATTATTATTATATTTGCTGAACCCTGCTTTTACTTAACAGTTCTTATTCCTGTCCTTATTCTTTTTCTTAACATAGGCCTAGCTTAATAAATAAATAGGCCTAAATAAAATATACTTTTAAATAATTTACTATTTAAAAGTTTATGTTTAGTCACTGTTTTAACGAAAGGTGAGGCTGAGATATACTTCACTATGATTTATCCATCAAATAAAAATACTGAAATTATAATAGACTAATGAGGACGTTTCAGCGAGGACTTGTACCGAGGTGGAATCGTGCTGTGTAGAAATAATCCGAAAATGCAGATAGTCTGATTGAGACAACATCCTTCATTCTTCATCCTTCACTGACAGGTCTTCAGAGTAAAACGCTTTGAGTTTCGGGTGAAAAGAAGTCGTCATTCTGCTGAGGTTAATGAGAAAACTAAACTCTCCAATTGCGCATCCACCCGCAAAATGCTTTTTGTCGATAGCAACAGCTCAACCCTTGACCATTAAAATCTGTTGTATGCTATTCTTGCAGCGGTTGATGTCACACTTGATTGACAACACAAAAGTGCTCTGCTTAGTGTGCAGAATGGCACAATTTGCTTGACATAGAGAGGTAAGGGTGCGTGGCTGCGCATGCAAAGGCTTGGATGGAGGAGGGAAGGAGATCCACATTTGCTGCCACTTAAAATGAGTAATAGACTGTCCTCGGCCTCTCCACACATATCAGTAAACACAATTTACTCCACCACATCTACCTCCGAGCCTGCATCTACTTACAGCTGAAATATACTATATTACAATAGCAAGCTACTGTGAAAATCTCAAGTCAAATATGGGAGGTAAAGAGAGAGGTCACACAGTTACAGTAGTGGCCCACTGTTCAGAGGCGTTGAAAAGAACGAGTCAGATAACATGGACGCACATCTCTAAAAATAACAGACCTTGTCCTCCGGCCACAGTGGAAGGAGGATGACAGAGAGAGAGAGAGAGACCAGGGATGGAATAATCAGCTTTTCCGGGTCTTATCGGAGGAAAGACAGGGTCGCATGCCTCTTTATCAGCGGAGCTCTGATTATGGCCATAGCTTTTCTGAGCTTTTCCCTCTGCGATACTCTGCTTCTGTCCTGCCCTGAACAACAGCTGCTGCTTCATCACTGCCCGGGATGTGAGTTTAACTCATCTACACTGCCTGTCATACTGTAGATGTCCATGTGACAGCCTCCAGCCTCTAGCATGGGTTCAGCTGGAGGCATGAAACCTAGAAACCGAGGACCAGTGGAAACACCTATGACTTATCTTTAAAAAATACATTATATTGTGCAGTTTTCATTAAAAAAGCCTTAAAAACAACAGTAAAGACATTTAAAAAAAAAAAATTAAAAAGCACAGCTGTTTTTAATATTGATAATAGGCTAATCAGAAATATTTCTTGAGCAGCAAATCAGTATATTAAAATGATTTCTGAAGATCATGTGACACTGAAGACTGCAGTAATGATGCTGAAAATACAGCTGCGCATCACAGGAATAACACTTTATTAATTACACTTTAACAAATATTCAAACTTAAAACAATTAGTTATAATATTTCACAATATGCATTTTCGATCAAATAAATAAAGTCTTTGTGAACATAAGAGATCTTACTTATGAAAAGCATAGTGTACATAGAAAATTTGGTTCATAAACTATTTCGACTGTATTTATATTTAATCATCTTCGATATATGCAAGATTCAGATACCTTTTTTTTTTTTTATCTTCAACACAACTTATAATAACCCATGATACAAAATTTGCAATTCCAGGTTTCTCATGAGAAATAAATTGGCTTACACAGAATAATCTTTTAAAATGAAGAGATTTTACTTATTTTGCAATACTTTCGCCGCCAACAGGTCTAACTTTGCAAAATTTCTCTTTATAATCATACTCCTAATAATAACGTTATCATATATGAAGGATTATAGTTAACAGCAAAAAAATGTTATGGAATAAAAATAACGTATGACACCTACAAAATAACACAAATGAGTTGTTGCTTTAATAGTTTGTTCAGTCAACAGTAACACATCACATGCCATCTTGCCATTGTATATAATGATCAGCTTTCTGCCCAGCTGTATAGTTCCTGTCATGGCTTTAAACTCTTCATGGGTTTCCAACACAGGCCTGGAAGACGTCGCTACAGGAGTTGAACGAATGATAAAATATTAATTTCCAAGCATGCAGACTCAGATAAAATGGAAAACTTGCCAGACCCCCAACTAATGTGCTCATAGTCTCCTCGCTCTGCTGGACCTGCTGTGCCATCATCCGGCTGATGCTCATCAGACTCTCTGGAGGTCTGAGTGAGGCTTTCTTTGCTCATCTTTCTGATCAAACAGATTCAGGCGATCAGAAGTAGCATTAAAACATCATTCAGTGAAGGAATGCTGCTTTCAAACTCACCTGTGTCTTATCCACATGTCCTCTGAATTTAACAAATCATCCTTCTCCAGCCAATCAATGGAGAGTTTACAGGCGAGACTGGCCTTCCTCCAAGCGGTCTTACTACTGCAAGAAGATCACTCTTCATCTGAGACCAAATACACTCCACTCCTTCCACTTAAACCAACTGAGCATTGTTCTATAAGATGCATTAACCCGTTTAATCCCAAATTTTTCCCAGACATGAAAATATCTATATAGACAAATATATATATATAGACAAAAAATGATGTGTCATTAGTAACCCTTTTAAATAATCAATAATTATTTTTTGAATTTTTTTGGAAAAGTGTGTGGAAAATTGTGTTTTATGTTCGGTCACAATTGTGACCGGTGGGATAAGGTGAGTACTGAAATAACATATTTCTGCAGTCATAAAAATGGTTATTTATCTTAGCCCAGCTATTTTAAACTGTTTGATCACATTCTAGGGTTACTATTATGCATACAACAAACCTTATGCAACATTGATAGGAACATTGAGATTAAAAAAAAACTTTCACCGCATTTCAAAATTGTTACTTTTTTGTGAAATATAACATCAAATTTTTATATTAATGCTTCGAGTATAAAAACATCATTATTGTAATTTTTTTGTTTTTTTTTTAACATTTGAATTTTTTATTTAGTGCAATATTTTGTCAATGCAACATTTTATTGTCATTTTCACCAGCAACTGCAACTGGATTTATATTGTATACCTAAGTTCACTGTTATCCCACCGATCACTATTGTGACCATCAACATGTTTACTCATTCTATGATCAAACTCAACAAAAGTAAATATATGTGAATGCATATATTAATACTAGACACCCTAAAGATCATGTGTACCAAAAATCTTTGTCATATATTTATGTTAAGACACTTTACTAGCCTTTAGTTTTGGAGCTTTGATGCAGTCATCATCTTCTCAAGGTGCAAACAGGAAATAAGCTGCTCTTGTAATGTGACAATTTGCACTAATCATGTGAAACTGCACATATTTAATTGATACCCTTTATTTTTTCCGTATTTGCAGGAAGTGCACTAAAACATCAGTCAGTAAGGTTTTTAGAGCTTTATAAATGAAAACCTTTTTGTGGGATTAAACGGGTTAAGACTGAGAAGAACACAGCTGAAGGAACTGGCTTCATCATTACCTAAGCATCTGTTTCTGATGTCCTTCTGCTTTATTGAGTATCTGTCAGACTCTTTGTCCTGTTCTTTTCCCATTTGCTCCAGATCCTGTTTAAAAAATGTCATTATAATTGACTGAAGTTTAGAATTTGCTTAATTATCAGCAAATCTGTACACGTTGTTCCTCACCTGAATCCGTTGTCTAAGATTGTTGAATTTTTCTTTCAACTGAAATCTGCCAGTTTGAGTTGTGCTCCTGTCCATTCACTGACATCCTGCAATGTTTGGAAACATTATATATAATTATACATTATACATAATTATATCATATGGCACTAATAGCAGATGTTATATTTTAAGTCAACACAAAAATAAAATGTTTGATTTACCATAATAGCATTAAAATGTAATTCGCCGTCACTTATTAGAAATGTATGGTCCTTGTAATTCATTAATTTCATCAGCATTCCTAGTATTTTTATTTTTATTTATTTTGAAAATACTGTTCCTAAAACACCACAAATATGACAACTATCGTAATGTTTAAGTTTTATAAATATGAACACCTTGACGTTTTATAAATCATTCATACCTGAACGAGAGCTTTTATTTCTAAATCAAACCTGATGATTTCTTGTTCTCATATTCGGACCCTGCACTCTGGACGCTGATGACTTCCGGCCCCCAAAGCACTGACAATTCCAAAATAAAAGTCGTGACTCTCAGAGCACAGTGCGTGTTTTGTTATCGTCCGATGACTAAATGTATGAGTGTGTTTACCTGAAACCTGATGCCAGTTTTTTAAACAAATTATTTTTTTCTACTGTGATACATTTATGGTCGACCGTCACTATTTTGGATATGCAAGGTTAATATATTATTATTATTATTATTATTATTATTATTATTATTATTATTATTTTGAAAGTAACGTTTAATTTGATATTTCTTTATTTTTTCACACGTCACATGTTTGATATCTCAGGCAATTTTATTTTACTGCTAACTTTTGGGGAAAAAATGTGTACACACACACACACACACACACACACACACACACACACACACACACACACACACACACACACACACATATAGCCTATATCTCAGGCACTTTTATTTTACTGTTAACTTTTGGGGGAAATTGTGTGTGTGTGTGTGTATATATATATATATATATATATATACATATATATATATATATACATACATACATACATACATACATACATACATATACATATACATATACATACATACATATCGGACGTATTTCTAAGTCTGGATTTGAGCTAAGGGTAAAAAAATAAAATACACTGAAAAGGAAAAAAAATTATTATTCAAGTCTGATAAATGTTTCTAAGACAATTTTTATATTCACAGAAGTGTGCGGTCTATTCAGACACCAAAACACGTCTGCCTCAGTGACCTGAAAGAGGCTACAAAGAGGAACCAGGCGACTTTTCTTCTTGTTTAGCGCCCTCTACTGTTGACAATTGAGCAAAGATGAACTGTAGCTATAATTGATGATATCTAGTAAATGGCTCCATCAATTTTAATTCCCAGCGCGGTTAACAGACTAACGCTCGTGGTTCATACAGCCAAAATTAACAATATTACAAAGAAAGAAAGAAAAAATGGTTTGCATGCCATTGGCCCTACTGCTCTTGAGATGAAAGGTGGGACCTTTTAGACTGAATCCTGAGGGATCTGGAAGTGAGGAGTGTCAGTCGGTGTCCAGCTTCAGGGTTTGTTTGATTACTGAGTTCTCTGGATATCTGGAGAGTTCAGAGCACAGGAGACGACACATCTTGAGATGATCCAACATCTGTGCAGCAGGTGAGCTTTCTTTATGGATTTTACACATTACAAACACCTGTTAGCTATATAAAACCCCTGAACATTAGAAACGGTTTACCTCATTGTGTTTGAGATTAAATGAAAACTGCTAAGCAAAAACTGCAGTTTTACAAGTTGTTAATGAAAGAAAATAGTCGTTCTAGGCTAAATGTGATTTATAGGTACTCCAAACAGCATGCATTTGACTTTCATTTAGGCTACATTTATTAATTTTAATTGTTTTATGGATAATCTCACCTACTTGAACAAACGTTGCATTTTCAGGATATGCTTTAGTGTTTGGAAATCTTGATTAAGTAACCTTTTTACCCTGGATATAGAGAGTAGTTGCACCAGTTAAATATGGACGTGTTATACAATACAGTCCTGGGGCATATTTTCACACTGTGTGGGGTAAGCTGTCACAATGTCATCTGCCATTAAACAGCATATTATGTGCGTCTCAGCACAATTTCAACAGTTAAACCATTCTGAAACACAAAATACTTTATGAAACCGCACAGATGTTGATGTGATGAGCCATTCTGGATCATAAAATTTTTGATGAAGCGCTGAAGTTTTTGTTAATTGTATAATTATTTTTTTGTTTTAGAGGCAAAAATTATCAAAAAATAACCACTAAACTTTGGAGGGTTTTTTTTTTTTGACCTTACTGAGATAGATTGATTGGTGGTAAGTGATTGATTTGTTGTATTGTTTATTTTGTAATAATATTAAAATGATTTAGTTGTTGTTATATTATATTACATTTTAAAATAATAAAATAAAAAAATATATATATATAAATGTCATATAAATTAATTTGTGAAGCATGCTTCTGAATTTAAGGACAAAAGCACCTCGCAGTCAATTAAACCATGTTAATATTTCAATAATTTAACAACACATTCACATGTTCACAGTTCTCTGATGTCGGTTAATTGCAACCTCAAATTTACATGCAGGCAAATATATAAAATATTAAAAAATGTAAAAAATGTATTTATGCATTTATAATTTTACATTTTTATGATTTAATTAAAGTTCTTTCATTTAATGCAATGTTTGATGCATTTAATTGGAATACATTTTATTTCTCTTTGCTTTTTAGAACAATAATCCCATTCAAATCTATAAACAGGTCAAAAGTAATCCAAAAGTAATCCAAAAGTACTCAGAATACATGACCTAAAATGAGTAATCTAGATTACATTACTGACTGCAGTTTTTATCATGTAATCAGTAACAGACTACAGTTTGTTAGTAATCTACGCAGCACCGCTGAAATATATCTTCCCCATTTGTGAAGATTTGGTATGATTCTGATTTCACTTCTGAACACATGAGCAACCGTTTTGTCCTTGACCCTTTCTAGACACTGTGTGTTTCTTTGTGGAAATAATTAGGGAGCCATTTTCCACACTTGCTGCACTTGATCTCAGTGTTCGTCATTGCTGAGGGTGGAGTGAGCTCCTCGTTTAGTGAGTGATGGTGTTCCATACAGAGGAACCTGTCTGGCGGGATTAACTACAGCATTCGGAAGAAGGATCTGCATCCGTGGACTAGAAAGTGCTGTTTGTCAAGTACTTAAAGGCTTTTTTGTCTAGCAAGCAACATTAGAAACGTTGTTGGTAGTGTACTATAGTAACCCCTGAAGCAATACTTCTATAATGCCACTGTCTTTGACTTTTATTCACTCGATATGGTCCTGTAAAAACAGCAAATTTGCTCTGTCATTTAACAGATGCTTTTATACACAGCACAGTGTTTGCGATACGTAGCTACACACAGTGTTATGCCTTGAGTTGCTACAGCACAAGTAAATTGAATACACATGAAGGGTTGATTTCGGGATGATGATGTTGACTTTGCGGCGCTGGCTATAGCGTGTGTTTCAGGCTGGCCATCAATAAACAGGCTAACATGAACAAATACTCCCTGGCTTTTCTAACTAATCACAGTTTAATGTTCTTATTAGGGTCGTGGCAGATGTTTTGTTGCAGTCAAACGTTTTAGTTCCTGTACAATCGTCCTCACTGTAGTAAAAAGTCACAGTATTTTAGTTTATAAAGTAAACAAATATCATTAAGATAAAGGCTTTGAATAAGTAATGCAATAATATTCTGATGCTAATTTTTTTTAATCTATTTATTAAAAAACACTTTATAACGAAATACATTGACTCTTCTATTATGTGTTCTGATTTTAATTTATGCATTAAAATTAATTTTGATATTTTCAGGGCCGTGAGATAAGAAAAATGTCAGGTTGAAATAACCTGATATCAGAAAAACATAAAAAAGACATTGTTAAAAAAAAATAGCGTATTATTATTTTTAAAATATTGTCAACCAAGTTTAACCATTATAGAGAAACATTCAGAACAGGAAATGATGTCACAGAGCCCTACAGACCTACCCCCCCACCAAAAAAACTTCTGATTTTTTTTTTTTATTTCTATTAAAATTTTTCTGTTTTATTGTTTAAATCAATTAATTCAAAAGCAAGTGTAATTAATTGAAATCATGAAATTTATACAACGCAACAGCAATTTATTAAACGTTTAACAAGAATTACATTTAGTTAGTTACTTTTTAATCAATCAAATCCAATGTCTAATTAATTTAGTTTTTATAATAATTTTATTATTATTATTATCATTATTACATTAAAATATCACAATTCTCCGAACGTTTATTTTGACGGCTTGCCTTGAAGACCTTTAATTTCTGTATGTATGTGAAATGGCGATAGTTTTTCTCAGATGAAACTGTCAAATGCTCTTGAAGTGACTCTGAAGATGTTGTTCACGTGTTCATGTCCTCGTTTAGTGAGAAGGCAGAGGCTTTTAAATGTTGTGTGTGTAGTAAACAAAGCCGCGTGTCTGCGCCAGTCATTCACACGCAGAACATGCAGGATTCATATTGAAATAGTTATTTTACAGTTTAATATTCACAGTCCCTATCGCCATTTGATTTAAGTGTACTGATCTGCTTCTGATTTATTAATCCAAATTTTGACAAAGTCCGTGACATTACGCGTTATACAGTAAATTACAGTTTTATTACTGGATTCCGCGATTCCATCCACGGTTTCCGCATCAAAATCAAACTTTGTGTCGCAAGGAAAGGAAATTTCAGGTTGTAAAATGTCATGTGGTGCGACTTCCAAAAATGTAATAATATTTATTATTTAATGTTTATGACTATTTCTTATTTTTGCTCTTTGTGTGTAAACTTTAAAAACTTTTTTAATTGATAGTTTGTATGAATTAAACATGCAATATGTGACCCTGGAGCACAAAAGCAGTCTTAAGTCTCTGGGGTATATTTGTAGCAAGAGCCAAAAATACATTGTATGGGTCAAAATTATAGATTTTTCTTTTATGCCAAAAAAACATTAGGATATTAAGTAAAGATCATGTTCCATGAAGATATTTTGTAAATTTCCTACTGTAAATATATTAAAACTTAATTTTTGATTAGTAATATGCATCGCTAAGAACTTCATTTGAACAACTTAAAGATGATTTTCTCAATATTTAGATTTTTTTGTGATTCCAGATTTTCAAATAGTTGTATCTCTGCCAAATATTGTCCTCCTAACAATCCATACATCAATGGAAAGTTTATTTATTTAGCTTACAGATGATGCATAAATCTCAATTTTGAAAAATTGACCCTTATGACTGGTTTTGTGTTCCAGGGTCACATATATTCTTAAAACCTACAGCATGATGTTTATAGTGTGATTGTTTGTTTGTTTTTTGTCGACAGTACACAGAATGATCAAAAATCAGGACTCCCCTAAAAGATGCGACATGAAGCATGCACTGGATTTTTAAAGGACAAAGATAGTCTCATCTTCAGCTCATGATGAACAGCACCTCATTCATACTGAATCTCTCCAGGTTAAGCAACGGGACAGATGTGGCGGTCTCGGGTCCCGTCACCTGGAGGATGGCCATGATCACTCTCATAACCGTCCCGCTCTCCATCATCACCATCATAGGCAACGTCCTGGTCATGATCTCTTTTCGGGTCAACCCTCTTCTGAGGACAGTGAGCAACTACTTCCTCTTAAGCCTGGCTGTGGCGGACTTCATTTTAGGCGCCGTCTCGATGAACCTCTACACTACCTACATCCTGATCGGCCAGTGGACTTTAGGAAACCTAGCCTGTGATGTGTGGTTGACTGTGGATTATGTGGCAAGCAACGCCTCTGTTATGAACCTGCTGGCCATCAGTGTCGACCGCTACCTCTCTGTCATGCGACCTCTGACCTATCGGGCCACTAGAACGCCCAGAAGAGCGGCGGTGCTGATTACTCTAGCGTGGACCGTCTCGTTTGTGCTTTGGGCTCCAGCTATTTTGTTCTGGCAGTATATAGTGGGTGAACGGACTGTTCCAGAGGGAGAGTGTTCAGTGCAGTTCCTGTCTGAGCCAGTGATCACATTCGGGACGGCCATCGCCGCATTTTACCTGCCGGTGAGCGTGATGGTGGCGCTGTACTGGCGGGTGTACCGCGAGACAGAGAAGCGCTCTCAGCAGCTCGCTGGACTCATCGCTTCACAGGGAGGACGCACGCCAAACACATCTCAGGTGGGATTCAAGTGGGCTCGTCCATTATTTTACATTTTAGGCCATTGAAAGGTTCAATGGCATCCTTAGCATCAATGCATCATTAAACACCATTGAACATTTCCATTCTACAAAATGTTCTTTACAGTGCATAAAAAGATTCTAGATTTAGTGTTCTTTACGCTAGAGGAAAGAAATGGTTCTTTTAGGAACTGTTCACTGAAAGGTTCTTTGGGGAACCAAAAATGGTTCTTCTTCTTCTAAAAAAAAAGATACATAAGTTCACTCAAATTAAAAAAACAATGCATTTAATAGAGACATTAGTAGCAGTAGGCTTCATTGATACAGGCTTTCATTAATAATAGGCTACTTTGTAAATAGATGCCATTAAACACCTATTAAAATATATCACCTTTATGTTGTGCCTATATATATTTGGAGATTCAATGTGAAATTATGACATTATAAATGTTAATATGTGATTAAATGTTTTTAATTAGAAATATTAATGTGTTTTATTTTTTTGATATATTGACACACACACACACACACACACACACACACACACACACACACACACACACACACACACACACACACACACACACACATATATATTTGTGTGTGTATGTTTCCAAATAAAAAAAAAAAAAAAAAATTCCCACAGCTTATTAATTTGCAGTTATTTTTTAATAATTTGTTTTAGTTCATTTTAGTTAAATTGTGGCCACAGTGTAACAATTCACTTGCCATAATTTAACTAAAACAAGGGAATCATTTAGTACAATGTGTAAATTTTTTTAATTTTTATATGTAATTTTCTTGTTTTTTACAATTCTTAATTTTTTTTTTTTTAGTTTTTTTTTTATTTTTATTTTTGTTATTTTTTTTTTATTAGATTAGTTTTATTTTATTTAGTTTAGTTGGCAAGGATGAAAAAATAAATAAATAAATAAAATGTATTTTTTTTATTTGTAAATACAGTTTAAATAAATTGTAAAAAAAAAAATTGTTTTTAAGTTTTTTCAGCTTTATTTCAATTACTGAAAACATATATATATACACACACACACACATATATATATATACATATATATATATATTTTTTACCATTCTAGAGATCTTTTATGAACAAATATGCATAAAATCATAATTTTGGTCCATTTTGCTTATAGAAAAAGACTTCAGATTTCCTATTTGTATTTCTGATAAAAGCATAATTTGTTATTGTTGTTAATTAGCATATACTTGAACCTGAAGCTAACAGACATTGTCTTATAATCATTCAAATTGAAGTAAACTAATACGTGACATTTTTATTGAAGAAATAGCAAAGATGTTGCGCTTTTACATTACATATACAATTTATGTCTCCCAGAGATCTTGTCACAGCGATTTTCGCAGCGTTGAAGACGTCGGACCACAAACAGAGCAGAAGCAGCACAAGAAGGCACACAGCACCATCTGTCCAGTCCTCACCCACCGGACAGCAGCGTGGTGGAAGAAACAAAGGGAAAGAGACGAGATGTCCAACTCATGCACCACATACAGCCATCCACAGACGGAAACGGACTGCGTTTCTCCAACACCAGACGACAGTAACAAATACATTCCACTCGTTCTGATGGATACGACTGCAGTCGGTAAGCTTCCCAATGACTGTGATGCCACCAAGAGGAGCTTTGAGTCAGGAAGTCAGAATTCGCTTGATTCCCCGATGAATCCTGTACCCACGAGTGCCATGCAAGCTCCCGCTCGCCAGCAGACCCGCAGAGCCCGGACCTCGGGTCTGATCAGGGAGAAGAAAGCGGCCCGGACCCTCAGTGCCATTCTCCTGGCTTTCATCGTAACATGGACCCCTTACAACATCATGGTCCTGGTGTCCACTTTCTGTGACGACTGCGTTCCTGAAGGCCTGTGGCAGCTGGGATACTGGCTCTGCTACGTCAACAGCACGGTCAACCCCGTCTGCTACGCGCTCTGTAACAAGCACTTCCGGGTCACGTTCAGGGCGCTGCTGCTCTGCAGGTGGAAGGAGCATAAGAAGGGGATCAGATGGACCCCGACAGGAACTGGCTGATTACATCATGATGTTGTTAAAAGTTGGGTTTTCTCTTCATGATATCAGTGATTCGGCACTGGTTGACAAATGCTGATCTTTATTATGATGCCAAAGAGCATGTGGGCTCGAAAAGATCCTAGAGATCAAAGTCGTGCATCAAATGTATGAAGTTCAGACCAAGTGTTTGTGAAATTGTATCTTGGCAGGGCATGTAGCAGTTTTTAAATTTGAATGGCATTAATTGACACATTCAAAATATAAAATGTAGCAGCTGGGTATGTGTTTATCAAGCATAAACTCTTTTAACGCTCTGGTCATTTATGACCAAAAACTTTTATGTTTTGGTTTTTTTTTTTTTGGAATGGTACGAAACTTGGTAAAGGTTTTGACACTTATGTGAGAAAAAAAAAAAAATCACAGACATGATTCGAAAATTTTAAATGGTCCTGAAAAAGTAGTCACTTAACATATTTGCATTGCATTTGTGCATTTTTAACTTAAACTTCTATACCTTTAATTTAAATTTTAAATTTTTTTGTTTCCACTTCAGCAATATTCTGCCAAGTGTCTTCTTTAAAAATAGGCTAAACTTAAACTTGCTCCAAAGCAGTCATGATTTACGAAAGTTTAATTTGTAAATTACTTCAAGTCTATGCTCAAGAAGTGGTTAACCGGTAATAAAGGATCATAACTATTCCAGAAATGTAATTTAGTACCATAAAATCCCCTAAAGAATTAAATAACATTGTATAACTAAAATATAGCACAAAAAAAAAAAAAAAACCTAGAGATGTAGACATGAAGTTAGTAGTGATAGTAGAGTGAAAATTATGTACAAATATAATTTGTCATGCTGCATGATATAAGCTCTAAAATTATAATTATATGCATTTTAATCTAAAATCTTGATGTTAAAAACAATATGCTATTTCAAAAAAAAAAAAAAAATTCTCATGCCTATTATTTTACATATGGACATTTTACAGGGTTTCAGAGTTATAATACTATGGTAAATTTTAGTGCAGTCTTTATTTACCGTGCTGGCAGCGTTCATAAAAAATACACATAATTAAGATTAATTTCTCTGTTACATGTATGTTTATTATGGAAAGGCCAATATGAAAAATGTAAATAAAAAAGACAGAAAAATACAGCATTTACATTCAATACCAAAAACAAATACAAAACGATACAGTACTCACGATAATTCAATATGGTTAGTCAACAATAATAGATACTGGTTATATCACATACAAAATTCTGCTACGAAAGATAACCCGCCTTATGAGAGTGTTTTTAGAATGAAATGAGTGGATCCAGAAAATGCTGAAAAAAAAAAAAACATAATATGATCATAAAAATAAAAATACAGCACCATCTTCTGGTTTTTGAATCTGGACCGTGGCACAAATACTTCCTAAACGAACAACTTACAAGAAATAATTATATACGACAAAGATAAAGAGAGAGAGACACTTCTTGTACAAATGAAGATTTAAATCCATAACATCCTTGAAGGATTAAGCCATGTTTGCTCTATTTAAACAAATGTATCTCGAGTGACTCATAAAGACAAAACAAAATGAAAAATTATTTGGCAATGCATAAACAGGTGCTTAATCATCTGAACCATTGGCCCTAATATCAAGGAATGTGGAAATACTGCTCATAATGCATGAAGTGTATATAATCCATATCAAACTTCTCCTTTGTGCACTCTTTCATTTCAAACACTGCTTGTGATGTGTGTAACAGTGAAATAAAAAACAAAGACAATGGCTACATCAGGGCCAATGATTTCTCTTTCGACGTCTGCATCATTCTGTAAAATCTCACAGCATTCTCAATGCATTTCTGTGAAGATGCGAGGGCTGCGTACTCTTCAGGGTAGACTCTTTTCATGGTCACTCCATCGCAGGGTTTTGGCTCTGATAAATGGAGGCCTTGTCCTTCAGAAGAGCCAGACACAGGTGGCAGCTCCAGCTTCCTATAAACACGATTAAAGCCAAATATTAATCATCAGTGGCAATCGCATAACTCTAACTACTGCCAACTAAAACGGCAATAAATGCATAAACAATGCATAACCATTTCGGTGTCAATGACGTGGCTTCACATGACAACTCTATTTATTGATCTATGATCTGCTCCTCATGCAATGCTATTGCACTGCATCACAAAACTTGGACTGTAGCACAAAAGTCAGTAGTGTGACATGCAAAACTTAAAATTAATTCTAATATTAAGTTCCAATCATTTTGACACAGAGGATCTTCTTTTCCCCAAAAATGCTAGTTACTACGGAAGCCCATTTGGTCCACTGAATTAAAAAAAAAAAAATTCAACTTTTTTCCTTTTTCCCACAATTCTGACTTCTTAGAATTGTGAGATATAGCCTAAACTCTCAACTGCAAGTTATAAAGTCCATTTCTGTGGGGAAAAAATTGTTTATTTCTCTGAATTGCGACTTTATAATATATATAATCTGAATAATGAATAAAAATGTTAAATTAATTAATTGCAACTTTCACAATTCTGACTTTTTTCTGGCAATTCAGATTTTCCCCTCAGAATTGTGAGGTAAAGTTGCAGTTGATTAATTAATGTCTTTGTTTTTTATTCAGTGGTGGAAACGGGCTTCCATAAGTAAGTTAACGCAGTAACAGTATCCCCCCAAATCTTTTTTTTTTAACTTCAAAAATGTTGATGTTAAAAACAAAATGCAATTAAAAAAAAAAAAAAACATTCTCTTATTATGCACATTTTTCACATGTTAATGTTTTACTGGTCCTTTATGGATCTCACAGCTATAGAACCTAAGGACAATTCAGCGCAATCTTTTTTTTCTTTGTACTATGATGGTGGCGTTCATAAAAATATGTGGTTTTTGTTTGTATGTGCATATAAAAACATATGGACATATAATACATTTTATTGTATTAAAAATGGTGCTTTTGTGCCATTTTTGGAGACTGACAGACTTAGCCCCATTCAGAAGGGCTCAGGAATCAATTCTGAAAATAAATGATTCCTTGATTCCAAGGCTTCTCGAAGGCTTCTCAAAGGCTAATCTTCTTTAATAATCACCCTCTTGCATTGTCATTTAATATTGACGTGTTCACATACAACTCTGTGTTGTGGTATGTCACACTAAAACGTTTAAATAAAGCCATAAGTTATCATTACCTTTCGTTCACTTTGTTTTGTTGTCACTGTTTCACTCCTGCACATCAAATAGCTTACAACTGACATATACTGAGATTAGCCTGTGTTTTGGACAAGTGCCTTACAATAATCTATTAAGGAAAAAAAAAGGAAAAAAAAAAAAACCCAGTAGAAAATTCGATTCCAGAATCAGGAATCAGGAATGATTCCAAAAATTCTAGAATGGAATAGAACTGCAACAATTTTTGACAATTCCTTTCTTTTTGCATTTAATGGAAGAGAGGCTCATATGAGGCTGAGTAAACGATGATAAAAGCGATTACTCGTACCTTCTGGAGGGTCTGCCATGGGAGGGCTGAGGCAGTACATGTGGTATCCTCTGTCACAGTCATCACAGAACAGAAGCTGGTCCTGCACAAGAGGATTTAAACAGTCACAGATGGTTTTGTGCAGTGTTGGGGGTAACACATTAAAGTAATGGGAGTTACGTAATCAGATTACTTCAAGTTATGCATGTATGCATTTAAAAGTAACTTCCCCCAGCACTGTTATCGTGTGAAGAGACTCACGTCATTCTCAGATGTGCCACAAACATTGCAGCACTTGCACTCAATGCACTGCCAGCGGTAGGTCTTCACAGCTGCCATCATCACGGCAGTGAACTGCAGGCACGAAGGATGTCCAAGAGGGATGAGAGGAAAAAAGCCACACGTGAGTTGTGTGCAGTTCAGCGTGGAGGTTTAGAGTTCGTTGTGTGTCTCTTGTGTCGTACCTGAACGTCCACAGTCAGAGCAGGACACCAGTTCCTCCGACTGGCCTGTTTTCTGGTTCATGTTGGAGTCGCCCAGGCAGAAGTCACAATAGTCATTGGGTAACGCCAGGCCATTTGGTCCTTTCTTAGGGGCTGTAAAAAACAACAACAGAGGATCAGATGAAACCGCTTTCATTAACCCCCTGGTCCTCTTCATTTAGGAGTCACACTTGCCTCCTTTGAGGTCAAAAGTGACCTGAAACCTTGAAATGTAACTTTTTTTTTTTTTTCAGGAAAATCAATGTTATATATTTTTGTTCAATAATATTTTTGGATTATTGCTTATGATTTTGAGGGAATTTTATGGTACTATGCAATTTTTATACAATTTTAATGAGCTATTTTCTTCACTCTATTTAAATGTGAAATATTGCTTTTATTAAAAAATAGTAAAGAAATAAAAATGCATATCAATTCTAATATGCATTTTTATTTCTTTACTATTTTTTAATAAATGCAATATTTCACATTTAAATAGAGTGAAGGCATTAGAATTGGGCCATCTGGAGGCATTAAAAACAAACTTGTGTAATGTTGCATTACCTCTTGTATTATCACCCTATATAGATATATACAGAGGCTTTTGGATTTCCATTGGTTTTTTTTTAAAATAATTTCTTCATTTTTTTTTTTAGGTTTTGCATTTAGATATATATCTAGACATTCTAAAAGACTACTTTTCGTCAAGATTTAGGTATTTTTGGTTAGATAAGTACCAGGTTTTACGTTATGATTACAATTAAACATTAAAATCTTGTTAGAAAGGGAACACATAGAAAACATTTGTTACTCAGTATTTCATAATTAAAATAAGAAATGGATAGTGATAACACTTCATACAAACATTTTGTAATTAATGTATATTTTATTCGATGTAATTCAATAAATGTTAATAAAACTTCAGAACTGAAATTTAAAAAATCCCATATTTCCCATTCGTTTTCTATGTCTGTCATTTTTGACCGCGAAGAAGTCAAGTGTGACAATTTTTTTTTTTGACCCTTTAACATACCTGAATCATGTCCGTGATTTGTTTATGTATTCATATTGCCAATGTGACAAAAGTCACCAAGTGTCATCTCATTCCGCTGAAGCTAAGATTTAAAAAAATTCAAAATATTTTTTTTTTTGGTCAAAAATGACCGAAGAGGGCCAGAGGGTTAATGTTTTGACTGGCTGTAATCAATGTGGCCGTAACAAAAGTTACAAATATTTATAATGTCAGATACAATATCCTCACGTCACTAGGATCTAACAATATCTAACTCTTAAATGCTGCATAAAGGGATTTTTGAAAAGTACCTTTCATGCAGTGTGTAACACAGCTCTAAGTGAATGAAAACATCCCGCAAAGTTTTAAATCTGAAAGTGCACGTTTATAAAGTTATTGTCTCTCAAAAGAAAGAGTCGACTCTGAATCATTGAAACAAGTCTTTTTAAAAACGAATCCCAAACCGTTTCATGTTGATGTCAACATAAACATTAGCATACTGCCCGCCCACTTGTTGTGTGCAGACTGGGAAAACTTAAATGAAAATGCAAATTCATTCTTTGCCACTAGTCGCTGCTTTTGGAGCGGTAAAAACAAAAACAAAGCAGCACTGCGCTCACAAACGCTGCTTTATCAGGCATTACAAACATGATGAAATGAAAATGAGACCAATCACGCAGATTAGCATCAGGCAAAGGAGGGGTTTGAAAAAATTAATCGTTGAGTGAACTGTTTGGGAGCCAGTAGCCGCGTTTCCACTGTCGGGCTTAAAGCGGGCGTGCTAGTGCTTGCCAGGGCCAGTCGCGTTTCCACTGTCACTTCCGGGGCTTGATCGTGCCTCGTCGGGGCTTCCTCGGGGCCAACGGCTCGGGTTATTTGGCCCGACGAAAACCTTGGGCCAAAGCGGGCCAGCTGGGGCTAGAGGAGTGGATATGAACAGAGGCGGAGTTTCTCCGCGTCTGGAGCGCGTCAGAGCCGTGGATCATTTCAGAAAGCTACAGCTATAACATCAACATTAAACACTTTTTAAAATAAGTTGAGCTCAAAACTCACTTTCAGTAAGCAGCGAGTGTTTGAAATAACTCGATCCGATCCGATGTGGATTATAATCACCATACGAGGCAGAAATATTTATAAGTGATGCAAAAGAATATGCACGCTAGCCATTAACGTTACCATAATAAACATGGTAAACAAGACCACTTGGAGAAATCAGACGTCAGCTTCTTATTCTCTATCACAATCATGTATTTATTTAGTAACATGTTTTATCTGTCATAAGTCTCGTCTCGAGGGTTTAGCTCCGCGTAGCCTGTGTCATAGAAATATAACAATGTTTATTGTTCAGGAGCTTTTATAAAAATATAGAAATTATCATTATTTCTAAATGTGACGTATATAGGCTACTGTGACTACAAATAAACAGAAACAGACTCGACTGAATAGCAGGCTATGTTCATAACGATTTATTTCTGTGTGACTAATTTTCAATCCTGATAAATGTATTCATTATGATCAATGTATCACTTATTATAGTAAAACATTGATGCTTTTGGATTTAAATCTTTAACAAAGCATGCAAACAAACAGCCGCATTTATCAAGTTCATTTTGTGATCGCGCTAAGTTCCCATGACTTATGTCTGATTAGTTTTCTGATAACTTCTCTTTGTTGGTAAAAATGATGGGGTTGCGTGACGTTGTTCCTGAGAGGCGTGTAAAGGGCGGGTTTTAGTGAGCTTCTGGACGACGGTGGAAAAGCGGCTATTGAGCATTTAAGGTAAAAATAAATGCATATTATAAGACAATGAAAGTGTTTTTTGACCTTGAATGCATGTCAACCTGCTGTCGTGGACTCATGAATGAACTCACTCTTGTGTTCCTCTCGCGGTGCAGGTGTGTGAATCTCAGGTTCTTCTCTGTCCTCTCCCTCCTCATCAACCAGGTGAGAGTGAGTGTAGTGGTAGCTCAAACCTGGTCTGTTTTTATAGCGTTTCCCACAAACTAATGCAAAGAAAACATTACAAATTAAAACACTAGTGTAAACAGGACTTACAGGATCTAAACTGTGAACATGAATCGTTCAGAATTCATCTCTCATGATACCGACATCAAAACATGAGAACAATAACGTGAGTGCTCGAATGTGTTTACTGCGCATTTCACTACCAAGTCTCTTCTGCATTTAATTAAACAGAAACACAGTAATATGGTGAAATATTATTACAATTTAAAAGAACTGTTTTGCATGAGAATATATTGTCAAATGTGATTTATTTCTGTGAATTTTCAGCATCCAGTTTTCAGTGTCACATGATCTTCAGAAATCATTCTAATATGCTGATTTACTGCTTATAAACATTTCTCCTTGTTAACGTCTTGGTTCAAACGTTTTTAGGATTCTTTAATGATTAAAAAGTTTTAAAGCACAGCATTTAAAATAGAAATTAGATCATTTATTGTTACTTCGATAAAAAATAAATTAATTACTGAACCTAAACTTGTGAATAGTAATAGTTTGCCATTATAAAAACACCCAGTTTAACTGAATATTGCCTAAAACAAAAAATTAATAAGCGTAATGCTACAATAGAATGACTTTTTAAAACGACAATGACTCGAAATAACATGCATCACAACTCACTGTCGCACGCATACGGTTTGTCTCGGTCTTCTTGGGCAGCTGCAGCAGCTTCCATCTTCTTTTTTCCGTTTCCAACTCCTCGACCCTGGCACATTAAAACCACATTTCCATAACACCATGCCATCGCACCAGGAGATAATAAACGGCTAATACTGTATCAATACTCAGCTACTTGAAGACTAGGCATGTTACCTTAGACTTTCCTTTTCCTCGTCTTTTTGGAGTCTCCTCCTCAAAATCTTCATCGTCCAGATCATCCAAGTAGTCTTCCGGCTCAAGGATTCTCTGAGAAGGACAGGAAATGATGAGGCTATGCATTCCTAGAGTGAAATCCCCCGCTCGTGTGCTTCTGCTACCTTCCTGATGCGCGCGGAGCCGCTGTGGCTGCTGGCCGTGCTGGTCCCGGTGACCTCGGACAGACTGGTTTCTTCCTCCGCCGGCCTGAGCTCGGCGGACACTCTTTTATCCAGCGGCTCTCCTTTCAGCAAGGCTTCCAGACTGCTCCCATCCAACGGCCCCAGCACATCTTTCTTCACTCCCAGTTCCAGCTCCGCTTTGAAAAGATGCCATTTTTAATAATTCGCTTATGATTTACAAATATTTTCTGACTTGTATATCTCAATCTATATTAAACCTGACATATGAAATAATAACCTTTTTTCCTCTTTTTTTTTTAATGATAAAATCTGTGTTTTATGTTGAATATCATATTTGATACAACAGGATTTCATGGCTCATATAGTATGATTTTGTTAATATAGATGAAATTTTGATAGCTTGTAATCAATGAGATCTTTATAACAGTACTACTTACATAAAATGCATTTAAATATAATTTTTCGCTTTGAATGTCTTATTAAGATAGTATTTTTATGATCAAAGCTCTGTAGTTTTCTTATCAAAACATATGTAACCCTGGAGCACAAAACCAGTCATAAGGGTCAATTTTTCAAAATTGAGATTTAAACATCATATGAAAGCTGAATAAATAAGCTTTCCATTGATGTATGGTTTGTTAGGAGATGACTGAGATACAACTATTTGAAAATCTGGAATCTGAGGGTGCAAAAAAATCTAAATATTGAGAAAATCATCTTTAAAGTTGTCCAAATGAAGTTCTTAGCAATGCATATTACTAATCAAAAATTAAGTTTTGATATATTTATGGTAGGAGATTTATAAAATATCTTCATGGAACATGATCTTCACTTAATATCCTAATGATTTTTGGCATAAAAGAAAAATCTATAATTTTGACCCATACAATGTATTTTTGGCTATTGCTTCAAATATACCCCAGAGACTTAAGACTGCTTTTGTGCTCCAGGGTCACATATAATGCAATGCAATACAATGATGACAAATATTCCAAATCATAAATGATGCTCACATTTGAACATGAGTTTTCAAAAACATTATAATCAAGTTGCTTCGATCCAGCGAGTGTTCATCTTTAAATATTAAAGTTACATTTACTACATAAAAGGAAGACGTCTGCTTATCAAAAACGACACAGTGTGTGTTAACAGGAATAAACAGGCTGTGTTATAACAGAGTACCAGCTTTGAGTGGAGGAAACACCAGAGCAGGTTCTTCAGGTGGGTGCGCTCTTCTCTTCTTCCTCCAGCGCCGAGCAGGATACGTGTACAGCTGTCCCGGTGTGGTACCTTAAACAGAAACACAGACCGTGTCTGCTTCTGAATCCAAATTACAGTCAGTAACATAATCCATTACATTACACACTTCAGGTGATATAATCAGACTACCTTTGATCTAACCTGCTTGTCACATTGATTTAAACAGGACAATTTTGTACCATACTGATATAAAATCCACAAAGTGAAGTGCATTAAACATTACATCATAAAGGTTTGCGAACTGGGGTTGAATATGCAATCATGTGTTCAATTAAAAAAAAGCAACTGTGGTCTGTAGGATTTGAAAGTGTAATTTAATCTAATTACAAGTGCTTTGTTTTTGGAATCTGATTACATAATCATACATGTAACCAGCGCTGCAAGCACTAGTAAGAATGAGAAAAGTGTATTGGGTTGATGCCGAACCTGCACTTCTGTGTCTCTTCTCCATCCAAATGTAGCAGTTGCTCTGAGCGACTCCAGTCTGGGAGTCCAGGAAGGGCATGAGGATGCTCCTCTCGGCACACAGCCGGGCGTTATAACTGTGACACTGCTCCAGAGCATCTTTATAGTACTGCTCTCCAAGCCTTCAGTCCACCCACACACACACACACACACACACACACACACACACACACACACACACACACACACAGAGAGAGAGAGAATAACAGATATAAGTTACTTCAAGGCATGTGATTTAGATTTGCTGTTAATACACATATGCACTTTTGACTAGTTAAATCAGTCTTGGCAAAACAGCTGAGGATTTATTTCTATTAGGCTGCATTTGGTGCGTCACAACGTGCTGATATGCAAACAATGGACATCAATGGGTTTTACTATTTTTTTTTTTCAGTGTTAAAAAGCAAAGCCAACACTAAAGTCATTTTTTAATTATTATTATTATTATTTAAAAAGATGGAAAAAAATACGCTACAAAAAAAAAGCAAACTGATTGTTAAACTGATTTGAAAAGAAAACACATGACTGTAGCGCGCTTTCACGATGAATGGTCGAGGTGCAGATCTTCATTATTAGCCAACCACACACTAGCACAACGCTTCGGCCTTAATGCTGACGATGAAACCGCCACCATTTGAGAATATCACACGGAGATTCATTCAAAGAGTTTAAGAACTACGTGTACTCACACTTTAACGATATTCTCCACGGCCGTCGCCATTGTTTTTGCTGTAGTGGGCTGTTGTTGTCTGCACTGCGCATGCGCACCAGCTGTCCTTTTAGATTAAATGCTACGTTCTCGTAAATATTTGATCCGTCATAGCAGCTGGAAGCTTTGAATTGTAGAAAAACTGTACAAAATATATCACCGACATACAAATGATAGTTCTTATTAAGTAAGTTAATAAAAATAACTAAACCGCTGCGCATTGATTTCATACCGCGGTGGGCGTGGTTACGTCTTTATGACATCATCCGTCCGCACCGCCGCCATTTATATTTCCCCGCCATTTTACATCAACTCAGCGGAGATTCGGTTACGAAGACGACGACGGCTCAAATGGAAAATCAACTTTGCAAGCTGTTTGTCGGTGGACTTAACGTCCAGACCACTGATGACGGTCTGCGAAATCATTTCGAGCAATACGGGACTCTCACGGACTGCGTGGTCGTGCAGAACCAGCAGCTGAAGCGCTCGCGCTGCTTCGGTTTCGTGACGTACTCGAGCCCCGAGGAGGCGGACTCGGCCATGGCGGCCCGGCCGCACGTTCTGGACGGTAACAACGTCGAGCTGAAGCGGGCCGTGGCCCGCGAAGACGCAGGGAGGCCGGAGGCCCTCGCGAAGGTGAAGAAGATATTCATCGGCGGGCTTAAAGACGACATCGAGGAGGATCACCTCCGCGACTGCTTCTCGCAGTTCGGCGCTGTGGAGAAGGCGGAGGTTATCACGGACAAAGAGACCGGCAAGAAGCGGGGCTTCGGCTTCGTGTATTTCGAGGACAACGACTCGGCCGATAAAGCCGTGGTGCTCAAGTACCACGTTATTAACGGGCATAAAGTAGAGGTGAAGAAAGCCCTGACCAAGCAGGAGATGCAGGCCGCGGGGAGTCGCGGTGGTCGTGGTGGTCGCGGAAGGGGGATGGGGAGACCGCAGAACGGCTACGGCGGGCGCGGCGGAGGATACGGAAACTATGGCGGCGGCGGCTATGGGAGCAATGACGGCTACGGCGGAGGCTACGGAGGCGGGTACGCTGGCGGGTATGGGGGAGGCTACGGGGACCAAATGGAGGGCTACGGCGGTGGTAACGGCTACAGTGACTTTGGCAGCGGCTATGGCCAGCAGTCCTCTGGCTATGGCCCAATGAAAGGTAATTACTCGGGCAGAAGCAGCGCTCCTTACTCCCGAGGAGGTGGTGGTGGTGGTTACGGCAGGGGGGGTTACGGAGGCTCGTATTAGGAGTGTTCATTAGGTCTCACTTTAAGAGCAGCTCCGTCCCCAGCCCACATCACATTATCTTCAGCTAATAGCCAGATTCAGCCACTTTAACGTAACGTGGCATTGACTGAAACACAACTTTATCCAGCCTAGCAAATCACAGGTAGGGCTCACCTGTCCGACTTTACTCAGCATCTCTCTCACAGCTACTACTACACATCCTTGTGCTCTTTTCCCTGAAGTAATAGGAAGAATATTTTGTTCTTTTCAACAAGACATAGGACTACTACTCTGGATCTCTACTTATTATCTACCTGTTGGCGAAACTGTTACTCACGTTTTTTGTTGTGCTTTGGGATTAAGTTAAGATTAGTATTTTTGCTTGTTAATTAGAGTAGGCATGTGTTTTTCTCCTTTTAGTGTATGCATTGTATCTTTATTGTGTCTGTTATTTTTTCAAAACATTTAATAGTGCTGTCAAACGATTAATCGCGACCAAAACATTAAAAAAAGGTTTTGTTTACATAATGTACATGTACTGTGTAGATTTATGTATAGAGAAATACACAAACATACATGTATAAATTGTACAAATATATAAATGTTTATATTAATATATAATTGATATTATATATAAATATTTTATATATAAACAAAAATAACAATTCTTAAATGTATACATGTGTGTGTCTATTTATATATACATAATAAATATGCACAGTACACATTATGTAAACAAACCTTTTTATTTTGGATGCGATTAATCGTTTGAGCACTAATATTAAAATCTGATTTGGATTGAGAGCCAATCGCAGTGAAACCTTGTAGAGGTTCAAAAATCCATTGGCTGGCAGCAAGCATTATTTGCATATCACGTGATGTATTGAGTGCGCAGTACCTTAAGTAAAAATACCATTTATTTTCTTCATAAGGCAAGACGGACTCACTTTTAGCTATGAGGTTAAATGGTGTTTTTTTTTTTTTTTTTTTTTTAACTCGTTTTGCAAATATGTGGAAATGAACCATGGTTCTTCAAAAAAAAAAAATAATAATATTTGCATATTTTGCAATGAACGTAAAATGTTTCTGTATACACACTCAACATCTTTAAATCAATAGTTCGCAGTGCTTCGTGGGATTGCAGTATTTTCCGTCATGGACCTGTTTTGTGTATTCTTTTCACCATTTGCTTCAAATCAAAGATTGTAATGATTCGGCTCGTAGCTGATTGGTTTGAGTGAATCTCAACTCTATAACAAACGCTTTTAAAAACTGAACGGAGAAAAATACTCCAGGAAACTGAGGGGGCTGAAGAAGTGGACGGGCACTGTTGCACTCAATTAAAGCACTTTCTGCAGAGTCTGCTGTCAGCCAATGAAAGACTGAACTTTTATTTAATTAGGCTCGATGGCAACTAGAAATTGTTCGTCTTAACATTAGAAAAGTGTTGGAATAAACAGAAATTTCTTTGGCGTCTCAGCAAGTTAAAAGGACTAGTTTCAGCTTCGATTGTTCAGGCTCACTATAAAACAACCCTCAACATCCGGTAATATAGTGATTAACGTGTGTCCCCTCCCAATTAGTGTGATTTGTTAAATAGTTCAAGGACATTATGAAAATATTTGTCATTGGTGTTACAGTGAACCTTTTGGTCGGGACTCTGAAGACCGATTTGAGTTTTTTTTTTTTCTACCGTTTATCATTTAGTAAAGGACTTAAATGCTCTTGTCTCATTGTATTACTGCTTCAACAGAATAATCTATGGAATATTGTTTATTTCAGATACAACTGAACTGTATGTATTTCTGTTAATAAAAGTCATTACTCAGTAGCCATTATGGTTTATGACAAGCTGAGATTTATTGGGTGGTTTTGACGTATATGAGGCCCATGTAGCGATTTTGTCTTTCCAACTAGGTAAGACTAAAACTGGAGGCCACTCTTTGCCGTTATCAGGCATTGGCTCTTGTGATGCATATTAATGATATTTCTTTGCATCAGACATGTGGGGATGTTAATATTTTCCCAACCATATGTTGTCTTTATTCTTAAAATATGTTTAGAGCTTTGTTCCAATACTTTTAGCGATCAAATAAGACGGATCAATACCTTAGCTGTGTCCAGTACTACGTCATTGGATTCTCCAGGGCTACTCCAGAGATGTAGAAACCCAGCTGAAAATCCATAGGATAATCGCACCAGGTTTCCAGGTTTGTAGCAATGCTTTATACACCAGACATTACATCAGGTGTGTCTTTAACATACTTTGGATCCACCTGGAACGAAATCAGGTATTTGTGAGTCGTTAACGTAAAGCGTGCATGCAACTTTATTTCCTAAATACTAGCTGTGAATAGCGTTAACTGGCGGCGACCATGTAACACAGAGGAAAAGTGGAAATTAGTACATGCTCTGTAGTTGAATGTGGTGATTGTGGTCTATGTAGTTATGTCTTAATCCAATATTTTAGCCGATTTCCAGTTTAAGGTCAAACCGGATGAACGGAGCTTATAGTTCCTGTATACTTGACGCATTAGTTCCAGATATTAATGACATCAAATGCAAAGGAGATCAGCATTAATTAAGCAAGGTTTGTGCTTTCAGCTATTTCCTTTACATCTTATCAATCCCCCTCCCCTCCTCATCTCGGTGTTTTGCTCGTGCTTTGTCCTACATTTCTGGCACTGGATTTTGTTGATAATTCAGTGAGACTAGTGATGATGCAACTGTAGAACCTCTTGGCATTGGCCTTTCCAAAAGTGAGATGTGCTGCTGTCATTTTCAAAGCACGCCTCCTACATAGACCCTTCTTAAAGGCACAGTGTGTAAATCTGAAGGGGTTGTGTAGATAGACATGTTTCAGGACACCGCTTGTTGACTCGACGCTTAAATACATCTGCATCTGTCTTATATTTTTCACAGAGAGAATGCAATGGAAGGATTTAAATAAAACCGCACTTCTAAGCGCGGCCGCTTGATGAAGCTCTGCTGCGGCTGTGAATCCAGTTGCTCTGAAAGATGAAGGAAGAACTCCAGTGAGTTTGGTAAGCAGGTTTTTTCTTTTGAGAATCTGTTCTACAGTCAGTCACGCCAATTTACCAAGTTTCCTTTTGTCTGTTTTTCTATTGTAGCAGAGTTTGCATATGAATGCATGTGTGTGGACCTCTGAGAGGCACGATGCCCATGGTAAGATTCAAGAAGTTAAATCCTGATAATGAATGTCTCGCATGTCAGTGATTTAAAATCAAAATGTATGTAGATTACATAATTCTTTTGAGTTTACCATTACATTTTTGTGGGGTTGAGATCAACTTGTGAGAGCGTACATTGCAATAAATATGGTTCTGCTTGGAAACATTTTGAAAGTTTAACCATTACATTGGTTGGAGCATAAGAAAAATATAGAAAAAACATTTTTGAAATGTATATGTATAATGCATGTATAGGCAAATACAATGTTTTTTTTTCATTCACCAGTTTTTTAGGTTTCAGGCCAATTTTAACCAAATTTTTTACAAAGATGATTCTCAACGGTTATGAAAGATATAACAGAATGATTTGATATACTAATTTACTTCATGCAATATGTGCATAAAATGCCCATAAATTGAAATTCCCATTTTATTCAATGTATCTATACATTGCATCTAATTTGCATATTAATGTGTTCTTGGAGCGAATCGTAATGAAAAAGAAGTTTTATAACAGGAGTAATAACTTGGCAACATTTTTATAATAATATCATGTTTCATAGGGAATGTTGATTTATAATTTCTTGTGTCTCCCCAAAATGCCTGATTAACATTGTTTGTCCTGGTGTCCTCTACATGTTTCGTAACAAAGTCAAATTTGGATTTGAAACCCCATAACATTTGTCTGAGATGTTTGACAATTTGAAAATTAGCCAGATATAAATACAAAATAGTCATATTTCCCTAAGAGTGCTACATTTGATAATATCAGTATATTATCAAATGTAGCACTCTTAGGGAAATATGACCATATTTTGTAATTATCATATCAGTCAAATTTAAAGACTGATGAGAGGGAGCCGTTTATAATCAAACCTCCAAACATTTGATATCTCAAAGCCCTGAATGTGCTCTGAACAGGACATCAAGACTGTGAAATTCACTAAAATATAATGTCCTCTACAGAAGACGAAAGTCTTTGCCTTGGTCTCAGGAGGATACGTCTTTCACACTCTCGTCTCTGGAAAATGTGTCTTCTCTGTTTTTACAGACTCGTGCCAAGATGATGATAATGGTACTTGGAAGGCGGCTGCATTTGGTTCCTGTGACTGGAGTTGAATTAAATGCATAATGGCGAAAAAAAGTGATATGAATCTGTGCACATGAATAAGAATAATCCTGGCATTTGATGTCTGATGAATTCAACAATAAAAAAAAAAACTGGATAACTTTTGAGTCTGCTATCAATGTTTGAATGCATCAAGTGATTAATACAGATAAGCTAGAAATGAGCAACATTTACCAAGCTTTAAACCTATTATTACAGTATGAATGATTCACTTTAATAAAGCTGATAAGTGCCACAGAATCATGAGAGTGATGTAGCTGCGCTCTGAAGAGTCACCTTGGAGATAATGGAACGATTGTGTCACTGTTGCTAGGCGACGCGATGATGATGATGGAGGACCGTTACGACGTTCTCGGGTGTAAAAGTCGCTGAGCCCAGCGATAGCCGCGAGCTGCTAACCAGTCGGGTCAACAAACCCGTCCATCTCACGAGAGCACGAAACACCCCGATGAAAACGTTCAGCGTTCGACTTGAGGCTTTAAACGAACTCGAGCGTCAATAAACGGAATACCTGAGACTCACAAAACCTGCTGAAAGTGATGTAGCAAGCTAACTTTAGCCAGCTGCCTAGCGCGATACTGCTCAAACATGGACTGTGAAGGGTAAGTACGTGCTGTAAGGGAGCAGAAAGATGCTGTTAACTATGTCTTGCGTGTAACAAGCAAACCGACGTGACTAGTAATGGATAATGCTGTCGTTTGAGCCCTAAAACGAACTAGAGAACGCGTTGTGAATTGCTTTTATTAGTAACGTTAGCGGCTAAATTGCTAGCGGTGTGTTGTGCATTCGCTTAATTTCTGTGTTTTAACATCGTACTTCACATTTAAGTGTCTTATATAAAAATGAGAGTAAACACCTTCGTAAACGTGTGAAAAAATTGCTGTGCTAGTAAGCCAGTAAGTTCACGATACATCCAAAACAATCTCGTGCTAATCGTCTCGAAAATCAAGATGCACTGATGTTATGCTCCATAAACTGAGTACAGCATCATCACAACTGTAGGAGAGCTGTCATAGGAAACTAACTAAACTAGAAGTTAGTTTGCGTTGAGAAGCAGATTTATTGTGGTAGAACATTAAACATGTCAGTAAAAGTGTTTGTTATTAAACATGTTAGTTGCAAAGATCTCTGATTCATTCATTAGGTTTGGAGTCCCTTGTCCTCTGCCCAGTTTGGATTCTCAGGAAGATGCCAAAGACCCAGGGCTGCACTCCTTCAGTCACACACACATGAGGAAAGCCTTTCGGCTCATGAATGACTTGAGAAGGTTGGTAAAATGATGCACCTTATTCAGGTAGACACTGATGGGGACATGTCCCACCTAACATTTCCAGGTCAACTGATATGGAATGGATTTTCTTAGAATAATATATAAAAAAAGGTACAAAAATTTGACAAGTTGCCATTAAAATATATATATATATATATATATATATTTATATATATATATATATATATATATATATATTGCAAAATTTATATATATATATATATTCTTTATATAAAGTTGGATATGTAAGTATACCCAACTTTATCTGCATGCATACAGTATAATGTTACTCATATAGGGAGATATGTACGGGACCCAGGCATGGACTTTTGTCCTCTGTAGGGGATATTATATTTTAGTGAGTTTCACACAGTTTTAAGTCTGGATGCACTGGAAGTTCAGAGCACATTCAGGGCTTTTTTTTTTTTTTTTTTTTTTTTAAAGATATCAAATGTTTGGAGGTTTGATCATAAACGCATCTCCTTGGTCTTTAAATATGATTTATATCGACAGAATGATCAAATTTAGTACTCTTAGGGAAATATGATAACGTTCTGTAATTGTCATGTAAATCTGGCTAATTTTCAAATTGTTTGTCAATAATAAACGTCTCAGAAAAATGTTATGGGGTTTCAAATCGGAATATGACTTTTTGTTATGAAACAGGTCATATTTTTCATACATGTCTTCTGCATGTTGGGGAAACCCAACAAGTAGGAAAAGAAATAACAGATCAATATTCCTATGAAATATTCTAATGAAAATGTTGGCAAGTTATTACTCCCGTTTTTAACCCTTCTTTTTCATTATGATTTGCCCCAAGAACACATTAATATGCAAATTAGATGCAATGTGTAGATACATTGTATAGAATGGGAATATCAATTTATGGACGTTTTACGCACAGTAGTATATCAAATGATTCTGTTATATCTTTCACAACGTAGTTGAGGATCATCTTTGTGCAAAGTTTGGCTAAAAATAGCCTGAAACCTAAAAAACTGATTGGTGAATGAAAAAAAATAAACTTTCTTTTTTGCCTATACATGACTTTTCATGTCTATTTATTTTTTAAGTCCTGGCATCCTCTACAAAAATACAAAATACATAGAATATATTTTTATATATATTAAAATATATTTTTTCAAAAATGTTTTTTTTTTTCTGCATTTGTTTCTTATGCTCCACTCGATGTAATGACATAAAAACATTCACAAAACCCTTTTTTTTCTGGTTCTCAGGAGGATATAGCATTTCTCAGCTGCTTGATTTAATGCAGTTTGCTTAATTCATCTGTAAGGCATGGAGATATTAAGATATTATGAACATTAAAATCATTATTTTCTGCAGTGCTGCCTTCTAAATCTGACTTGACCTGAAGTAAATTATCAGTCGTGTTTGACTGCATGTCCACAAGATATTTCTGGCCTACATTTCCCATCTCTGTGGGCATACGATACTTTTGGGAAAAGCAGTCCTCATCTAGATCCTTAGTTTTCTTTTATTTTCTTCCTAATCACAGTCGGAGGATGCTTTGTGACGTTCTGCTGGTGGCGGGTGAAGTGGAGGTACCGGCACACAGAGTAGTTTTAGCGTCCTGCAGTCCTTACTTCTGCGCCATGTTCACAGGTACTACATCACAGCCTAAAGCTTTTCATACACTGATGTTCTTCAACACTTAGATTAGATCTCCGATTATGACTTCTAAATTAAAAAATGGAAATTCATTCTTCCTTTTTTTAAGCCTATTGAAGCTTTGATTAAGAGTTTGTGTGTCTGATCTGATTCTGTGTTGTGCTTGATGAGTCCAGGTGACATGAGTGAAAGCAAGGCTCATCATGTGGAGATCAGGGATGTTGATGGACAGACGCTCTTGAAGCTGGTGGATTATATTTACACCGCTGAGATCGAAGTGTCTGAGGATAATGTTCAGGTAATGTACTGTTTCAGACCTGTCTGATGACTAGCTCTTGCGCTCTCTGGCTCTGGAGATCTGGTGCTCTGTTATGAGTGCCGAGAGGGAGGGTATTTCCTCTCATTATGAGCAGAGGAAATGAGCAGAACGGGAGAGGAAGCTCTCTGTGATGTGCTCTTTGCCCTTGCGTTGGAGCTCTATTGTCCCAGTACGTTCTGTCGTTTGTGTGTGGGGCTTTTGTTTGGATGTTTTCATCTGGATAGGATTGGCAGATGCTCTGGTGGGGGTTTATGGCTTAGTTGATCCATGGGGAATTTAACAATGTCAGTCAGTGCAGTGATTCACCTTATGTTATATTTCCCTGTAGGCCATTTTCATTCCTTTTCTAGGAAGAAAGTGGCCTTTGAGTTACAGTGTGCAGATGCTGTTTTCTAATTCGGTCTTGTTTTTCACTTATATGCTAAAGTAGCTGATGCTGGGTTAAATTCATTTATTTTCCTAATTCACCGTTTTAATTAATATTAATTTAGTATACCAGTAGAAGTGGCTTTTACGATGATCTGTTTATAATTCAGCCTCTATTAGAATACTTTTTTATTTAAAATGAACAATAATAATATTTAAAATTAATTTTAGTTTACTTGCTGAATCATTAATGATAACAGAGATTAAAAATGATAGGCTGTAGTGTCTCTAATTAGTATGTACACTACTGTAAAAAGTTTAGATCTGTAATATTTTTTTTTTTAAAGATATTTATATTTTTATTCAGCAAGAATGCATTAAATTGATCGAAAGTGACAGTACAGAAATTTATGTTACAAAAGATTTCTATTTCAAATAAATGCTCATCTTTTGAACTTATAATCAAAGAATTCTAGAATTAATTTCATGATTTCCACAGAAATGTTAAGCAGCACAAATGTTTTCAACACTGATAATAGTAAGAAATCATCTTCTTGATCAGCAAATCAGCATTTTAGAATGATTTCTGAAGGATCATGTGACACTGAAGACTGGAGTAATGATGCTGAAAATACAGCTTTGTTCATGTCAAACCCAGGAATACATGACCTATACAGTGGGTATAGAAAAGAATCAGCCCCCTTTAAAATAATCACACTTTGTTGCTTTGCAGCCTAAAATGAAGACAGACACAGTTTTTGTTTTATCCAGCTGTATTTACTCAACTTATAACATCCAAGTGAAAGCTATAACACCAACATGTCAGAAAAAAAATAAAAAATAAAAAAACAATCACTGAGTTGGAAAAAGGATCATCCTCTAGTGTCAATATTTTGTTGAACCACCTTTTGCTTTAATTACAGCCTTTAGTCTGCTGGGATATGTTTGCACATCTAGACTTTGCAATATAAATACAGCCGGATAAAACAAAAGCTGTGTCCGTCATCATTTCAGGTTGCAAAGCAACAAAGTGTGATTATTTTAAAGGGGGGTGATTCTTTTCTATAACCACTGTATATTACAAATAATATATAAAATATTAAAAATACAATTACAATATATTAAAATAGAAAACCATTCTTGGTGAGCATAAGAAACTTCTTTCAAAAACATTAAAATATCATTTTGAATGGTAGTGTATGTATATGTATTATATTGTTTCAGATAATGCATAGTTCTTTTTTTGGTGTATTAATAATAATAATAAAAAAACTAGTCATCATTACACAACCTATACTGGTTAGTCATCATGAATGAGGTCTTAGCAGGCTGCCTGCCTGGTTACTTCATGTATAGTGTGTGTGTTTTCATCTCTTTGTGTTACTCCTGCTGTGTCCAGGTGTTGCTCCCAGCTGCCAGCCTGCTGCAGCTGATGGATGTCCGACAGGTTTGCTGCGACTTCCTGCAGACGCAGCTTCATCCCACCAACTGCCTGGGCATCCGAGCGTTCGCTGACCTTCACGCCTGCACAGGACTGCTCAGCCAGGCCCACGCTTACGCCGGTGAGCTCTCTTCTTGCTTGAGTCTTTGTGGGATGGGAAACAGCGAGTCGATTAAGCAACCCACCAATATGTGTTTTTATGCCAAGATACATTTTTTTTGAGCAAGTTCACTTGTTTCAAGCAGAGCAGCACTTTACAGACGTGATGGTGGGTGAGGAGTTCGTGGCCCTCTCCTTACAGCAGGTGTGCAGTCTGATCTCCAGTGACAAACTCACCGTGTCCACTGAAGAGAAGGTAACTCTACCAAGTTGTGTCTTTTCTGTTGTGCTTCTCGGTTTCTCCCTCATGCACCACATCGCAGAGCCTGTTTTTATCTCAGCCTTCTGTGATTTGTAGACAGCAGACAGTGGATGGTTGGTTTTTACATGTACATGCTGCTGACGCTGAAGTTGACGAGCCATCTGTCAGTCACACTGCATTGGCTGCTCTCTGCTTACGAGTAACTTGTGTCTCCAGTCTGCGCTCACACATACACTTGATGGCAGCTGTCATCTGTCAGATGCTTTAGTGTCATCTGAGGACGGTGGCCTGTTCTCCTGTGGCTGCGCTTCATGCAGAGAAACATACTATATACTTTGTTCTTGTATGTTACACCCGCAGGTGTTTGAGGCCATGATCGCCTGGATAAAGCACGATAAAGAGGCCCGTCTGGAGCACATGCCTAAGCTCATGGAACATGTTCGACTGCCCCTGCTATCCAGAGATTACCTGGTTCAGGTATGTCTGGGCTCAGTTTCATAACAAGTTCTAGGGATGTAACGATGCACCCCAAGCCAGTTGAAAAATTGATAAAGATATGTGTCCCTGGAGCACAAAAGCAGTCTTAAGTCTCTGGGATATATTTGAAGCAATAGCCAAAAATATATTGTATGGGTCAAAATTATAGATTTTTCTTTTATGCCAAAAATCATTAGGATATTAAGTAAAGATCATGTTCCATAAAGATATTTTGTAAATTTCCTACTGTGAATATATCAAAAGTAAATTTTTGATTAGTAATATGCATTGCTAAGAACTTCATTTGAACAACTTTAAAGATGATTTTCTCAATATTTAGATATTTTTGCACCCTCAGATTCCAGATTTTCAAATAGTTGTATCTCGACCAAATATTGTCCTCCTAACAAACCATACATCAATGGAAAGATTATTTATTCAGCTTTCAGATGATGTATAAATCTCAATTTCGAATTTCAGAGCAGAGACAAAGTCTTTGTTTACATAAAGAGATTTATTTTATTTGGATTATTTATTTATTTGATTTGGGATTTTTTCAGTTTTGTTATTTGGCAGTCAGTTTCACAAAAAATGTGCAGCATTTTGTCTGAGAAATAATAAAAGGACATCTTTTCATATATAATTTGTCTTCAGTATCATTTTGTTAAAAAAAAAGAGAAAATTGTATCGTAAAATCAGTATCATGTATGTTGTTACATCCCTAGTGAGTTTGTTGTGATCACATTTGTGGTTTTATTCAAGCGTTATTTTTAACATTTAAATGTGTATTTGTACAGATTGTAGAGGAGGACCCCTTAATAAAAAACAACAACACTTGTAAGGACTTCCTCATCGAGGCGATGAAGTACCACCTTTTACCTGCAGACCAGCGCCACCTTATAAAGACTGACAGAACCAGACCACGCACACCAATCAGTTTGCCGAAGGTATTAATATGATCGCTTCAAACTTACAGTACCAGTCACGTTTGGGTGTATTTACTAGTTCTTTAGTATCACTAGTTTTCTGAATGATTCACTACTGTACGTCTGATTCAAACTACCAACTCACATGCAAGCTTGAGCTTGTGCTGTTAAATACTGCATACAACCCTCTATGCACACCTTGGCAATAAAATCTGTAAATTTTTTTCGTTTACTCACCAGTCTAATATATATATGCATTTATGTATGTATGTATATGATTTCACCAAATCAGCTTATCTTCATTCAAAATACATTCATGTGGGATATGATCTGAAAGTAGCTTTTAATTGATTGATTTTTAACAATCATGCATTTTTTTGATAGAACTTAAGTAATTAGAACTAAAACTTGGTAATCATGCATGAATGAAAATGTGGGGGGGATTTTTAAAATTAAATGTAAGACTTTTGAAAGACCCTTTTTAAGATCTGCACAAATAGCGCAATGTCTATGGCAACATATTAAACCGTAAAATGACTGTAAAACGCAAAATTTACAGTTCAGATTAACAAAAAGTTTTATAAAATGATAAACTTTAAACAATTTTTAATAAAATGATTGAGTTAAAAGCATCAATTATTATATTAAATTAGACAATTATTATCAAACAACTATATTACTCTAGTAACATATATCTTAGTGTATTAATTGTTTGTATTTTTATAATGCATTAGCTTCTTGTCGATCCACTGGTTCACATTTACAACTGCGTGATTTCTGTGTAAAATTAAGGGTTGATTTTCGCTCTAGTTAAAACAAAGATAGCAGACGGGCTTAAATCTGGCGCATTTGACATATTTGTGACCCTGGAGCACAAACCCAGTCTTAAGTCTCCGGGGTATATTTGTAGCAATAGCTAAAAATACATTGTATGGGTCAAAATTATAGATTTTTCTTTTATGCCAAAAATCATTAGGATATTAAGTAAAGATCATGTTCCATGAAGATATTTTGTAAATGTCCTACTGTAAATATATCAAAACTTAATTATTGATTAGTAAATATGCATTGCTAAGAACTTCATTTGAACAACTTTAAAGATGATTTTCTCAATATTTAGATTTTTTTTGCATCCTCACATTCCAGATTTTCAAATAATTGTATCTCGACCAAATATTGTCCTCTTAATAAACCATACATCAATGGAAAGATTATTTATTCAGCTTTTAGATGACGTATAAATCTCAATTTTGAAAAATTGACACTTATGACTGGTTTTGTTGCCATGGTCACATTTATGCATTTTTAATGTACATTATCCCTGATTAAAATAAATAAATAAATAAATAATTCAAGACTAACTATCAGGCTATTAAAGCGATCAGCTGTTTCCTCACAGAAGTCAACGTGTCAAGCCTGACATGGAAGCGTCCACTTCAAAAATGAGTAATGTGGCATTAATAAACCGACTACCTTATAGACTATGACTGTATTTTTCTACCATCTTAGTCACAGACTGAAGACCTGGATAATTTATTGACTCTATTGGCTCTGGGAAGGATTGATTTTTGTTGTGAATCTGACAGGTGATGATGGTCGTAGGGGGTCAGGCTCCTAAAGCTATCCGCAGCGTGGAGTGCTATGACTTTCAAGAGGACCGCTGGTACCAGGTGGCAGACTTACCCTCCAGACGCTGTCGAGCAGGTTGTTCTCTGTTCTGTCCCTCATCTGTAGATGTGTGTTTCTCTTGGTCTGACCCTCTCTGTGCGTGTCGTAGGTGTGGTGTACATGGCCGGTAAGGTGTATGCGGTGGGGGGATTTAACGGCTCGCTGCGCGTGCGGACGGTGGATGTGTATGATGGGCTGAAGGATCAGTGGAGCTCCGTTCCCAGCATGCAAGAGCGCCGCAGCACTTTAGGAGCAGCTGTACTGGGGGACCTGCTGTACGCTGTCGGGGGCTTTGATGGGAGTACAGGTATACCTTGGACCCTGAAACACAAAAGCAGTCTTAAGTCTCTGGGGTATATTTGTAGCAATAGCCAAAAAAACATTGTATGGGTCAAAATGATAGATTTTTCTTTTATGCCAAAATTCATTTGGATATTAAATAAAGATCATGTTCCATGAAGATATTTTGTAAATTTCCTACCGTAAATTTATCAAAACCTAATTTTTGATTAGTGATATGCATTTCTAAGAACTTCATTTGGACAACTTTAAAGGCGATTTTCTCAATATTTTGATTTTTTGCACCCTCAGATTTCAGATCTCGGCCAAATATTGTGCTTTCATTACTAATTATACATCAATTGAAAGCTTATTTATTCAGCTTTGAGATGGTGTATAAATCTCAATTTAACAAAATTGACCCTTATGACTGGTTTTGTGGTCCGGGGTCACATATTTGTATGCACCCTTGGTGAACGAGACTTCTTTCAAAAACAAAAAAAAAAAATAGAAATAAAATAAAAATCGCACCAGCCCCAAACTTTTGACCAGTAGTGTAGTGCATGATGTTTTCTGTTAGCTGCATGTTTACAGATGCCCTGTTTGGCTCATGTTTTGAATGGCTGATGAATGTCTCTGTAGGTCTGTCGTCAGTGGAGGTGTACAGCCCCAAGGCTGATGAGTGGATGTTTGTGGCTCCCATGAACACCAGGCGCAGCAGTGTTGGGGTGGGCGTGGTGGACGGTGAGCTTTCTGAGTTCATGTGTGTTGATCAGTCTGCTCACTATATTGAGATTCAAGTGCAGACGTGTCAATGAAATCAGAAATGTGGCATTAGGTGGCATTTAATGAGTTTGCAAAGAAGATGTAACAACATTTTACCTTGTGGCTTTTGTCGTAACATATTTAAACTGTGCAGCTGTGATGATTCACGTAGCGTGTCTGATGTCTGTACAGGAAAGCTTTACGCTGTCGGAGGTTATGACGGAGCGTCCCGGCAGTGTTTGAGTACTGTAGAGGAGTATAACCCGGTCAGTAATAAGTGGTGCTATGTGACGGACATGAGCACTAGACGCAGTGGAGCTGGTTTGTTCCTTTTTGGACATGATTTGAATATACTTTGGGCTCATTTCTGTTGATTCTTCCAGTTGAGGTCTTCATGGATTGTGTGTTTGTGCAGGTGTCGGAGTGCTCAGTGGACAGCTGTATGCTGCAGGTGGACATGACGGTCCTCTGGTGAGGAAGAGTGTGGAGGTCTATGATCCTGCCACTAATACCTGGAGACAGGTGTGTGACATGAACATGTGCCGAAGGAACGCAGGTGAGTAACCGGAGAAGATTTTATATCACTATAATCTAATTTCATAATGCATAAAAAACGGCAGACTATTCTCGGTCAGTTTTGACCCAAAGCTTAAAACTGTTAAACATTAAAAAGGTTCATTTTAATCTTGTCTTTTTTTTAAACTACAAATGAACCACAGCGAAAAAGTGTGATGCAAGGAAAAAACATTTTTATAAATATTCATGAGGATTTTAAATTGAATATACTGTTATATGAAATTATCTTGGAAGTAGCAGTATAAAATCAATGGATTATTTAATTAAATTCATTACTTATATCTCATGAATGCTTAAAAAGAGTCCAAATGATGAAACCTACATATTAATTTTCTGACCAAATAATACCAAAAAGATTACTCTAGAATTTTTTCAAAATAAATATATTAATTTTACATGCATAAACTTTCACTTTTGTAATGGAATGTAAATGGTTTCATGCTGCAGTGGTTGATCAGTAGGTGGCAGCAGAATGGACTAATTTTTTTTTTTTTTTTTTTTTTTTTTAATTTAGACTATTTGTGACCCTGGACCACAAAACCAGTCATAAGTGTCAATTTTTATTTCAACTCTGAATACATAATCTTTCCATTGATGTATGGTTTGTTACGATAGGATAATATTTGTCTGAGATACAACTATTTGAAATTCTGGAATCTGAGGGTACAAAAAAATCAAAATATTGAGAAAATCGCCTTTAAAGTTGTCCAAATGAATTCTTAGCAATGCATATTACTAATCAAAAATTAAGTTTTGATATATTTACAGTAGGAAATTTACAAAATATCTTCATGGAACATGATCTTTACTTAATATCCTAATGATTTTTGGCATAAAAGGAAAATCTATAATTTTGACCCATACAATGTATTTTTGTCTATTGCTACAAATATACCCCAGAGACTTAAGACTGCTTTTGTGCTCCAGGGTCACATTTGGTCTTTTGCTCTACATGACTTTGGGCTGTAGTTCATTTGTCTGTTTACAGTGTGTTTGTGTGTGCACATGCATATTCATATTTATAAAAAAAAAATAAAAAAATCTGTCCTAAAAGCGTGTGAGATATAGGAAAGAGGCTAAATTTATTTTACAAAAGTATCACCATGCGTAAAGTTACAGATGATATCCAGGTCGAAATGTAACACATTATTTATGTTTTTTAAAATGATTATATAGATCTTGATGTGGTTTTTTTTTTTTTTTTTTTTTTTTTTATAAATCTCTTCCAGCTTAAAAGTGACCTGAGTACATTATATGGGCAAAAGAAAACGAATTTATATCTCTAAAAATAAAAAAAAGTTCTCAGGCGTTCCTGCTATGAATGTCAAACACTGGACGTGTTTCAAGAGCTTTAAAATCATTGTTTATAAAGAGAGAGCAGGAAAGGCCTGTGGGCCTGAGTTAAGTGTGTTTGTCTCTAGGAGTGTGTGCCATAAATGGTTTGCTGTATGTGATTGGAGGAGACGACGGCTCGTGCAACCTGTCCTCTGTGGAGTACTACGACCCTGCTGCCGATAAATGGAGTCTCATCCCCACCAACATGAGCAACGGACGCAGCTACGCAGGTCTGCGTCACTCTCACGACCTCCACATTCTACGGCCAGCTGTTCAAAAGTTTATCTGATTGGATTTTGGCTTGGATCAAGTCTTCAAAATGCGTTGTTCAAACGAAAAAAAGAATTCTGAAATCGGATTAGATCACAAAATCCAATCTTGGTCAGCTTGTGTTGTTCAAAACTTTTTAATAAGATTGGGATCCCAGCAGAAGGTGGATTTTAGGAACAATAATTTAATAACCCGTTAAAACTGTTCCAGAACTACAATTAATATGGACATTAGCCTACCTCTTAACCCTTTCAGTAGTGTTTCATTTTTTTTGAATCACTGTTTGTAAACTACATTGGCACAATCATCCGAGAAGAACCAGTAAAAAATAGTTATTTGTGAGCGAACGCAAAATTTTTCTGAAAGAATGCATTTTTAAGAATGCATTTTCATCTCATCATTTTTTCCATCGCCGTGTCCCTGTAGGGTTTCCGTAGAGCACTAGTAATCCAGGTTTGGTCGTCTGAAAAAGTGTGCATCTGGATCATTGTGATCCAATCCAATTTTGCTTTGAAAAACCAGCAGAAAAGTAAGCAAAGCATGGGATTTTTTTTCAAATCCAGGTCATCCTGATCCAGTTAAGCTTTTTGAACAGCTGGCCCCTTCTCATCAGCTAAAGCTAAACTAAACTGCTCTCTTGTCTGTTTCAGGGGTGTCAGTTATTGACAAGACATTATGACTAAAGGTTCAGGGCAGCAGGTCTCTTCGCACCTGCCGAGGACTGAGCTGTGACAGACACACAGTGATTTAAGACCGGTGTTAGAAACTCTTCATCTCTAATCCTGACTGTCACACACACACACACACACCTCAAGCCCTGACCTCTCCCAGTCTCCAGAAAGTGCCATTTAGCCCTGTTATAAACAGAGAGGCTGTGTGGTCGCCCAGTATAGTGTGTTTTAAATGAGACCTGTGCAGATCTGGGTGCAGGTGAAGATTGTGCCAACTACTGACGGACAACGCTCCGAACAAACACTCGCATCGCAGGAGCAGTCAATAAGATATAAAAACTGTTTCCACGATCTAACACTAATGCATATTACACCTGTCCTTCAGTTGGTTCGGTTACAGGGTTACTTTATGTTTTTATGAAAAGTATTATGGGAGCACCACCGTAAGTTGTTTTAACCAGCTGCTTTCGTGCCATATAGTAATGAGGATGGTAAACTGCAAATAAATCTCACAGGGCGAAGGTATGGTCACAGTAGCTGAACCTCACTTTCAAAACAAGCAGCTTTCTATAGAATCCATTGAGAAATCTGTGAGACATGGATCTGTGTGTGCATGGATTTCTATAGAAAGGACAACAGTAAACAGTAAATGTGACCGTACCAGTTAAAGTGCCAAATGTAACTCATAATTCATATGGATAATACTGTATGTTACTTACTTGTACATAAGCACTTTTCATGATGCAGTTTGGTGTGCAATCGTCCATGTTGGACACAGAGTCTTTCTTTAATCATGATAACTCTCTCTGAAACAGCACTGGTTTGGTGTCTCTTTGGTAAATTGCACTGTACATCTTATTCATTAGAGCTGGTACTGTCACAGGTCAATTCCAATATAGCACGGGTTCATATTTAACCTCTTCTCTCCTGACTGAGTCGTTTGGATCTGTGGTGCAACAGAACTGGACTTTGGAAGACTCTTATTTTATTTTATTTTAAATATTAAGCCTTCTTAAGGATCTTTTTCCTCGTTACTGGGTTATAGGCTCTGTAAAGCTGCACAGTAGTTCACTGTAGACGCTCATGTTTACATTACTGATCATTGTGAAATGAAAACTAAGTTTGTTGGTAATGAATATGAATTATTAACAAAACACTGCCAACATTCCCAGCTCACATATTCTCACGATGACCAGCTTTGTTATTTAGATATGTACCGGTCTGAAAGCAATACTATGCAGTAAAACATCGCTTTTAAGGTTTTTGTTGTTCTCAGTGATTCAGAGTTTAATTTGAGCTACGCCTGCTCTAACTGCTGCCATTACATTTGATGTCTTTACACATCATCATAATTCATAACTCTAAAACTATGACATTCCAGTGTGCTGCATCATCTGTGGATTATGCACGAATGTGGATTAATGTATTTCTAAACAAAATATATTAATAAATTAAAGCTTTGTCTAAGTTGGTTGGCATGTCTTTAAGTGTTGTGACTGCTAGATTATGAGCTGCCACTGGAGAGCAGCAGTCAGTCATGCATTGCCAAGATGAGAGAAATTGAAAGTCAAGATCATCTTGGACACTGTTTGCAGATTTGCATTATCGTAAAATTTTGTCCAAGCATATTTTAAGCCTATGTATACTATATATATATATATATATATATATATATATATATATATATACATGAGACTAGTTGTGGCCTAACTAAAAACTGAAACTAAAAAAATAGATCCCAAATGACATGGTATACAATATTATGCACTTGTACTACTAGTACTAGTGTACTAGTCTAGTCCCAGTGTATGGACTTTATGAGGTTATGCATTAATTAATTCTGATTTCTGATAGCCCCTCCCTTTCCGTTATAAAAGGAAAGCTATGGCAGCTGAATGCATGAAGTTTCCAACATGCCACAGTTCCTTTTTCCAGTTAGTTAAAGTTTTTTAAAGGCCTTTTCCGGGTTAACTCCGTGTTTCTCAGCAGCATGTGTCGTCGTAGTTGGGAGACTACCACAAATATATATTTTTGCATGCTCATTTGCTCAAATAGCAAAAGAAAAACTAAATTTTCATGAAATCAAAAAAGGTAAAATGGTCCCTTTGAAGTGGCCAGTTTTTAGCACCTCGGTTTAGCACGACCCTTCAGTATGGCGGCAATGATTGAGTGCCCTTCTTAGGGGGATATATCGAGTTTGGAACGCACCCTGTGTTAATGAGTGAATCATTTATTCAACCGACTCATTCAAAACACTGATTCCTTCAATAAGTAAACACCATCCATTGCTCAGAGACCCAAAACAGTGCCGTGATCTTTGTTTGGAACTATTTTCGTTGGCAAAATTGAGCAAAAACAGGCGACATTGTGTCTAAAATGTAAGTGACTTAATGCCAACTTTATTAAACTTCTATAAAATGATTATTGCGTTATCATGCTGATATCTGGAGAAAAAAGGGCAGTCTTTGTGTGATATAGATTATATTAAATTATATAAATCTATAAAAAATACAGAAGCATGTTTGCCATCAACAGTAAATAAATCAGAGTAAAAGTATACATTTTAATTAGGAAATGTAAAGGAGTGAAATCTGACAGAAATATAAAAACTCAAGTAAAGTACAGATACATTACACCACTGTTCAACATAACGGTATGTACACATTAATCAAACCAGACCAGATGAACTGCTTTAACTGGGCGACGATTTGAATGGTGATTTCTTTCCTGGACACTTCCGTGCAACATTAACCAGCATAATCATATGCAGTTTTTTACCATCTTTGCCTATTGAAAATATTAATATTCTGGTCAAAACTAGTCTACACAGTTTTATTATTGATGTAAGGAAATCTTGAATTAAAAGCTAATTTAAGCATTTTTCTAGTGGAAGAAACGTGTATTTAATAAACATCATAAATGCACTATTTGTCGAGCGCTGAGAGAGTGATTCTGCAGTATGTAGTGCACGTAGTGTAGTATGCAGTGCGCGGAGGGGGATTAGCTCAGATGGTAGAGCGCTCGCTTAGCATGCGAGAGGTAGCGGGATCGATGCCCGCATCCTCCAAATTTTTTCAAACCGCGAATTATGAAGGAGTTCAATGGAAATATAAAAGGTATATACTCGCACTGAATTATACATTTAAAATTTTCCAAAAATATAAAATCGTAGATACTCGACGAGCATTAAAATTAGTTATTTTTAACGATGTTTACACGCCTTTTCCTGTTACTACGTACTTGGAATCAAACCAACCAATCGCTACACGCAGGGGCTTCTGAGCGAGCCAATCAGCGGCCAGATCGCTGCTCCTGTGAGGCGGGTTTGTTCGCTAGTGATCGCTGAGGAAGGAAGGAATAAACGCGTGCTCGCTTTGTTTGAATTGTGTTTAGATGTCTTTGCTGCTCGCGTCAGAGGTGTTTGGTCCGACAGTAATGCTGGTTTTGTCATGAAATCGCTGCAGAAAAGCGATCGAAAGCTAACCAACACTAACCAAAATCTTATGTTTATGATCTGGCAAATGATACAGGTTCTTTTTATTAAGCGATGCATAAATACGTGATGCTGTTTTGTTCATAACTGTTTATGCAATTTACAAAATAATATTTGATTTATACGAGTTAGTTTAGTTAGTTTTTTTTTTTTATAGACAGTTATTTCCTTGTGTTGATAATTTAATGCGCTGCATTGTTTTGCTCATTGCGCCCTCGGGAAACAAGCCAAAAGTTTAACCTATTTAATCTGCATTTAAAACATTAGAAATGAGAGATTTTTGTGTTTGACTGTTAAAACAAACAAACAAATATATATATATATATATATTTGTTGTTTGTCTCAATAAATTTAAGAACACTGATTAAATGTAAAAAAATAAATAAAAAAAATCTATTGCTCTTTGTTTTAAAAAAGGTTATAAAAAATTTCAATAATTATCGATACCAAACGATATGAAACATTATATCACTGATACATTTTTTAGCTATATCGCCCAGCCCTAGCCTATACTAGTGCAAAATCTGGTGCACTTTTTGTTGTAATTTTCAGTGAACATTATTCACACTATTTATACTTAACAATGTCATAGAAGAGTGCATATGCGACACACTTAAAGTGCATTAAACACTATAATATAACTAATTAACAAAGTAAGGTTGCAGTATATGGCAGTGGAATGAGCAGTGGGCGGAGTCACTGAGTAAACTGGCAGTGGGAGGAGTCACAGACCAAAGCAAAAACAGACATTCTGACACTGGACGCACATTTCGAAGTAGAATAACTGACTGTAGTGTTGTTTTTCAGAGAAACAAGTATGTGAACTTAGCATGTTTCCTAAATATCGGCAAACAAATGGTATTTTTATGCTTTATTATAGTAAAAAAACAAACCAAAAAAACCTTGCAAAATCAAGCAACATTTACCATCTAGTGAATTTTTACAGACGCAGTCCATTAGGAATTTTTGTGAGGACAAAAGATTTCCCACTGTGTTCAAGTCAGTCACACAGATTGCTGCATTGATCTTTGTCTGAAAGTTACTTCTGTGTGAGCCGTGCTTCATGCATTTACACTATTGACAATGGATTCTTTGTTATGTACTACTTCTGTGGTTTCTTTATGGTATTTATATATATATATATATATAATATATATATATATATATATATATATATATATATATTTGGAGTACTCCTACAGGCACAATAAGGCATGAACAACAGGTAATAATTCTCACAAGACGTTTATTTAAAATGCACATACTGGATAGAGGAGGGCTCTCATTCCACTGATACAGGCCCCGGTGCTTATTTATTGCTTTATTTTCATGGCACAAAAATAGAAATACAAATTTCTGCCATGCAAACCTACTACTGACAAGCTTATACAAAACAGGACAAAGCAGGGGCTTCACTAATACAGAGGAACAACCACAGCAAAAAGCTGAACAGCAGAAAGTGAGACGATAAAAAAACCAGAGTACAAAATAATGGTCGTAAAAAAGGACACCACCACACAGTGATAGATGGGCCAGAACACGTCCGATAACAACCTGCACTCGCAGCATTCACGTGCAAGTAGTGCTTGAGTAAACGAGAAACAACTGGAACAAACATAACAGACTGCATTCCCAGAATGCTGTGCAAATAATCTCCATCACCTCCTTCATCTGTCACGACTCACCACTGTATCAAACACTTGACCACCTCGGCCACAAAATGCTCATCTGACCTCGGACGACCCGCGGAACTCGCCATCCTCGCATCCTTCCTTCGCTATCTCTCCGATAAGACTTGATCATCAGTTCAGCTCAATGCCAGCAGCACGTATCAAAGCTGATACTGTCACGATATGAGCCGGCTGCTGAAAAGCGACTATGACGGATCAGAAGATATGCTGAAAAGTGAGTCAGGGTCATCTAATTATCACGTTCTCCTAACTAACAGCATTATTGGTCACGACCGGATGCTTTGAGACTGAAGTTGAATGTGTACACACTGGCAAACCAAGAGTCTAGAGGTGAGACATTAACATACAAAATAACAAACTCCATCTATTTATACTAACTATAGCATCAGAAATGATCTAATATGTACCACTGTGATTTAACGTATCAGTTTGGCATATATATTCACTTTCATTACATCATCATCATCGTCAGTCAGATGTGAATGCGGACATACAGCTATGTGTCATTTACATATGAATCAGGAAGAGTTTGTGACAGTCCAGCTGGAGTAGCTTTTTTCAGTCTGATCAGATGATGCAAGTGTCATTACATACACACACACATACAAAAAAAAGAAAAAAAGAAAAAAAAAAGAGCACCAGCTTGATACAAGAGTCCTCTGATTTGTAACCGAAAGCTCAGGGGCAAAAATAAATGTAAAAAAAAAAAAAAGCACTCGATAATTCACTGTGCCAATACATTGAAATCAAGAAAAACACTGAAATATTTAAGTCTACATACAGAATAGTATAGTTTGTACAAGTATACATACATAGGACCCAAATCACACCCTCTAAGAGCATGAATTAGGGCGAGGAGGAGTGTGATGTGGGTGTTGAAATATGATGACCATCGGTGTGGTCTGAGGAAGAGTTCAGTGCTTGATGTCCATATATATATATGTAGAACTGATGCGATCACTCAACGCAGCACGATTCTCAGTATGAGAAAGCTCGTGGAAAAGAAAGACAAAAGTCTGAATATCAAACTCAAGGGAACTCCGTTCTTCCTGACAGATGACAGAGGACAGGTGTTTCTTCTTCTTCTCCTCCAGTGGTTGAGTGAAGGGGGACGGCTGTTGACGTTGATCTTGAGATGGTGCAGGCTCCTGGAACGGGGCGCTTCAGATGGACTTGGATGAATCCTGCTTGCTGATGAGGACCTCCAGAAGCCGCAGTTTGGCTTTAATGCGCTTGTACTCCTTGTATTCGTCCATCATAGGCACGCGGTCTTCCTTCTGAACATTCCTGAGGGGGATAAAAAAATATTTTTTGTTATGAGAACAATGCTGATATGATAAACATAAAACATGATGCATTTATGGTCATGTCAGGTGGATTTCTTTGCATTATGGAGCGTGCAATAGGACAGCGCCAAGTTAACGGTTGTTCTACAGTAGATCAATGTCAGTTGTATAAGTGTACTAAGTGTTTACATAGCAACTGTAACATTTGTCTGGTACAATGTCAGAGGAAGCTCTTAACACTCAGTGTCTGATTATGCAACACATCATCAAAAAAATTACAACAAGCTGTTAAAATAAAAACATGCAATGACAAGCCAGGGTGTTAAAAACATAAAAAAAAAAAAAAAGATTTCTGTTCTACAACGCCGCTGTGATTAATTTTAAATCAAGGCAATATAAGCAAAATATCTTTAATCAGAATATTTAAAAAAATCCTGGTTTAAAGAGATGGAGTAATACAGTAGAAGTACAGTAAAAATTATTGTAAATTATTACAATAAATTAAACACTTAAAATGACTGTTTTTCTGTTTGAATATAGTTTAAAATGTAATTTATTTCTGAGATGCAGCGCTGTATTTTCAGCATCATTACTCCAGTCTTAAGTGTCACATGATCTTCAGAAATCATTCTAATATGCTGCTCAAGAAACATTTATTTTTAATGCTAAAAACAGATATTGTTTCATATTGTTATGGAAACATTTTTTTTCCCGTTTTTTTTTTTTAATGAATAGAATTGTTGCATCATAGGAATAAATTAGATTTTAATGTATATTAATACATGTTACATTGTAACAATATTTCACACAAGTTTTTTATTTTTTCTGTATTTTTGATCAAATAAATGCAGCCTTGATGAGCATAAGAGACTTCTATCTATCTATCTATCTATCTATCTATCTATCTATCTATCTATCTATCTATCTATCTATCTATCTATCTATCTATCTATCTATCTATCTATCTATCTATCTATCTATCTATCTATCTATCTATCTATCTATCTATCTATCTATCGGGCATCAATTCTATAGTAATTCACTCAATCTGATGACCTCATAGGAAAGTACGATACAGACAATAAGAGGCGGGGCTTATCACGTTGGACAGTTCTGTGCTTTAGAACAAGAACTTCATGTTCTCTGCTTGAAAACATCACACATTTCTACTGATCTACCAATTCCGGCAGTATATCGCCCAACGCTGGCTTCCGTCTAGTGTGCTGGATCTCAAGAACACGTCTCTGCGCGCTCGGATGAAATGAACGTGGAAGGCCTACCTGCCATTCTGTTGGTAGAACTCATCTTCAAACTCTCTGATGGTCCTCCTCAGTTTCTTCTTCTCTGCTCTGGCCTTCCACAGCTGCTCCAGGAGCTCGGGCCTGTGGGACACAGGTGGGGTTAAACTGCTGGGTTTCCATGTATGGAGCTGTAACTCTCCTGATACTACAGCAACAGAAATCTGTATACTCAAAACACTCCTAAGCGAGAAGCAAGCTGTGAACGGCGCATGACAAGAGCACGGCTCTGAGGTTAACTCGGGTCGGTAAAAGTTAGTAACAAGGTGACATGGATCTCGGCGGCACCCAATACAGTACGTGAGACTTAGATCTGGCTGCTTGTACAGCTGTTTTCCTTTATACAGGATTACACTTGATCCAGCTGGAGACTTTCAGGCCACTGACTCCTGCAGATTTACAGGTCTCTGCCAAGCTCTATTAATAGACCTCATGATGAGAGCGTGAGCCGATTGATGCTCCTACCCCACAAAGTGTGGAACTATGTGTGTAGACACGCATGCACATAAATCAAGGTGTAGAAATCCAGGTCTCATTAATTCTGCCAGTGTAGGTTACACTTTCAGCCCGAGACCTGCTGGGTATTTCCAGACCGAGGCCTTCAACATTGCTTCAGATTTAAAGGAATAGTTCATCAAAGAATGAAAACATGCTGAAAGACATAGAGGAGTTTGTTTTGGAACAGAGTTGGAGGAATGTAGCATTGCATCACTTGCTCACCAACGGATGCTCTGCAGTGAATGGGTGCCGTCAGAAGCTTTTCACTTCACAACATATTAACTGATGGACTGGAGTGGTGTGGATTATTGTGATGTTTTTATCAGCTGTTTGGACTCTCATTCTGACGGCACCCATTCACTCCAGAGCATCCATTGCTGAGACACCGATGCAATGCTACATTTCTCCAGTACTGTTACAATGAAGAAACTCATCTTAAATGGCCTGAGGGTGAGTAAATTTTAATATTTGGGTGAACTGTTCCTTTAAATCCTCCATACTGTTCAGTTTGGATCAACTTGGATTTTCTGGTCCACACTCACATGGAGGCGGCGTTGGAACTGGACAGACGCAGATCGAGATTGAGCTTCCCAGAGCTGAGGACGTTCTCCTGAGTGGGCTGGGCTACTGGGTCCATGATGATTTCCGAACCCTCGCTCTGCATCTCTACATGTTCCTGCTGGCCCCTGCCCTCCTCCTCCTCCTCTTCTTCGATCTCACCACAGAAGTGGGCAGTTTCGCCCTCGATGATGGGCTGTAGCATCTGATTACGCCGTTTGCTGGAGGGAGAAACCTGTGCGAGAGGGAGAGAGGAGAGCCTAGTTATTCTGCTTCCTCTGTGCTAAACGTCTAGCCAGCGTACCATTCAATCCTAAAACCACACCAGATCTGATTTCAGCTCTAGAAAGCAGTGTCAACTTTCATTCCTCTATCCTATCATATCTCACCCACTTAGAATATGCATTAATTATAAACGGCAGACTTTTCAGGTTTCAGATTGCAAACATTAATTATAAATTATTCATAACACCAAATACCCAAAAGGCTAATGTGGGAGCGCTAAAAAAAAAAAAAGAAGTGGAACAGGGCGTCTTACTATGATAGGGGTGATGCTGACACGGGTGAGCATCTGCTTGACCAGCCGATATCTGTCATACAAGGGTTTCACAATCAAGCGCTCCTCTCGGGTCACCTGCGAGGAAGACACCTTTGTCAGAGCACTGCATACTCAAGGAAGTTTTCTTGTGTGTGTGTGTGTGTGTGTGTAAGAGAGAGAGACACTTACAGGGCGCCCATGAATTCCCTCATAGTACAGAAGGTTCTTCTGCAGTAGTGTTTTCTCACTGGCAAGCTGCTCCTTTGTCATTTTCTGTAAAGAGCAACATATTAACTTATCAAATTAGATCACGACTGGATAAACTACATGACTTTTAATGTTTATTAAAGAGTTCTCTTATGCTCATCAAGGCTGGATTTATTTGATCAAAAACGCAGAAAAAAAACTGTAATATTGTGAAATATTATTACAATTTAGAATAACGGTTTTCTATTTTAATATTCATTAAAATATTATTTATTCCTGTGATGCACAGCTGTATTTTCAGCATCATTACTCCAGTCTTCAGTGTCACATGATCCTTCAGAAATCATTCTAATATGCTGATTTGTTGTCAATGTTGGAAACAGTGCTGCTTAATTTCTAATTTCTTTGATGAATAAAAAGTTTAATAGTACAGCAATTATTTAAAATAGAAAACTTTTCTAGTAATATACACTACTGCTCAAAAGTTTGGGGTCAGTAAAATTTGTATTCTTTCTTTTTTTGAAAGAAATGAATGCTTTTATTCAGCAAGGATGTGTTAAATTGACAAAAAGGGGTAGTAAAGCTGTATATTGTTTGTTATACATGATTTCTATTTTGAATAAATGCTGTTCTTATGAACTTTTATTCATCAAAGAATCCTGAAAAATGTGATAGGTTCCAAAAAAATTTCAAGCAGAACAACTGTTTCCAACATTTATAATAATAATAATAATAAATCAGTATATCAGAATGATTTCTGAAGATCATGTGTCACTGGAGACTGGAGTAATGATGCTGAAAATTCAGCTTTGATAACAGGAATAAATTACAATTTAAAGTATATTAAAACAGAAAACTATTATTTTAAATCGCAATAACATTTCACAATATTACTGCTTTTTCTGTATTTTTAATTAAAAAATTGAAGCCTTGATGAGCAGAAGAAACTTATTTGAAAAAACATCAAAAATCTTTGGACTGAAAACAACGAACTGGACTGAATCATGGTCTGAAGCTAAAATTGGAGTCTGTGCCCATTACATACTATTAATTTAGTTTATGAAATTTGTCAACACCTGCAGCCCAAAAACTATAGACCAGCTCTGACTTTAAACTAGCGCTGCCTTGTCCTAAATCTGTGCACAGCTCACGTAATGCATTCTAGCCATTAGATGTTACAAACCTAACTTCTTGACAACTACTGAGATTATATCAGTTCGTAATACATCAAAGCTGCAAACTCACTCTGACGTCCTCTGGCCAGCCGTCCTCGGCTCTCTTGGTTTGGATGCAGTGCTGAATGAGCTCCAGCGTCTCTTCTCTTGTGGGCCGGTGACCCCGTGCCTCACTCTCCACGGCGTCCCCGTGAGCCGACTGATCCAGTGTGGATCCAAAGCTCTTGGGGAGAGTGTTACTGCGTGGACGCGTCTGCGGCGTCAGCTCACTCTCAGCCTTGTGTTTGGCATCTGGGTGAGAGAGACAGAAAGAAAGACCGATTTAAGAGGCCAGAAGGTTTGCTGGTCGCTGCGGACATTTAGGAGGGAGCAGACCACACCAACCAAAATACAAGGTCAGTGATCGACCACGCTCAGCATCGCCACGAACTACGAAACAGTCCATCAGTAGTGCACTGACGACCTCACCAAGTGCACTATCAGAGGGTCAAAGAAGCATTTTGGAAACACCGGCTCGGCGACTGAGAACAGCCTGTGAGCCCTTCCTCATAAACATACACTTTAGATGATTAAAGAAGCTGAGACACGTGGCTGAGAGCGTCCCGTAGGGGGAAAGTGTCTGTGAGACTGCGGTCAGAGAGTCAGAGAGAGAGGAGAGAGTGTCAAACTCAAGTCTACTTACTGCTGCTTAAGTGTACTTACAGAAGTGGGGCGCCTGTCTAGAGGCATTGAGGGGGCGTGACAGTGTAAAATGGGGTGTGTTCGGGGCGGAGGAAGAGGACGAGTGGCGTCTGTATGACTGAAGCACGGCCTGGTGCCTCAGGGAACCTTTGGGTAAGAGGTGCTGTCGTCCTGCCGAGGCGGGCCGTCCGAGTAGATTTAGTTAAAGAGAAAGAGAGACTTTATACGACAGTGCACCTCTGATGGGGGGCATCAAATGGAAATGGATGATGGGAAGTGAGGGGGGCCAAACACACGGCTCTCCGGTAGAGTATGAGGGTGGTCCCATGAGAGAGAGCCCCAGCGCCTCTACAGACATGCAGTGTAAGGTGCACTTCTCCAGGCACGCCCGGACCAAGAAACATGCCCAATAACATATGACACTGACTATCAGAAACACCTCTCTCACCTTTGAGCTGCTTGCGGATTTTGGTGAGGTCAGTCATCCACTTCAGCACCTTTGGATCAGCGGCCTTTTCAGCGTGAGACGGCTGCAAACGACAAACAGTGATATCAGTTTAACTGAGAATGTGCATAGATGTACACTGGATTTTGCCATTTGTCACAATGCAAAGGTTTTGCTTTATGGTTGCTAGAGTGTTCTAAATGGTTATTAGCATGTTGCTATGTAGGGTGCTCTGAGAAATATAGTGTTGCAGGTCAAAAGTTTTAGAATGTTTTAGAAATCTCTTCTGCTCACCAAGGCTGCATTTATTTGATCCAAAATATAGTAAAAGCAGTAATATTGTAATGTTATTACAAATTAAAATAACTTTTCTATTTGAATGTATATTAAACTGTAATTTATTTCTGTGATCAAAGCTGTATTTTCAGCATCATTACTCCAGTCTTCAGTGTCACATGATCTTCAGAAATCATTCTAATATGCTGATTTACTGCTCAGGAAGCATTTATTATAACTATCAATGTTGAAAACAGTTGTGTACAATTTCTTCACCATTCTTTGATGAATAGAAAGTTCAAAAGAACAGCATTTATCTTAAATGGAAAGCTTTTTTTGTTTGTTATTTTTGGGGGGGTACTTTTTACTTCAAAGACTTTATAATGTTACCAATGCTTTCTATTTCAGCTAAATGCTGTTCTATGCATCAAATAATCCTGAAGAAAATTGTACACAACTGTTTTCAACTGATAATAATAATTAATGTTTCTTGAGCAGCAAATCAGCATCTTAGAATGATTTCTGAAGGATCATGTGACACTGAAGACTGGAGTAATGATGCTGAAAATACAGCTTTGCATCACAGAAATAAATTACAGTTTAAACTATATTCAAATAGAAAACAGTCTTTTAAATTGTAAAAATATATTACTGTCTTAGCTGCATTTTGAATCAAATAAATGCACCCTTCGTGAGCAAAAAAAGACAACTTCAAAAACATCTCACCGATCTAAAACATTTGACCAGTGGTGCATAATCATTCTAACCTTGTAGTTTCTCTCTTTTTCAAACTGTTCCTCAAACTGCTTGATCTTCTTCTTGAGGTTCTGGAGTTTCTTGGTGAACTGTTGGGAAACGGTGTCTCCCTTCAGAGTGTCTTTGGAAGTGAGGGAAGCACGGCGAGGCCTGAGAGACGTGACACAAGCATGAGTTTGGCTGTCAGTGATTCTGAGCATTAATAAGAGTCTGTGGTCCCTCTGCTCACCTCCCACAGGGCAAAGCTTTGGTGGAGGATGTAGCATCGTGGTCCTGCTGCAAGAACCGCTGACTGTGGCCAAATTCCAGAAACCGCCGGGCCAGTAGCGGCTGAGTATCTTCTTCTAGAGGTGGGGGCATCATGCGGCCTGCCAGCGGTGACAGTTGGGCCTCCCCTGACTCGGTCTCCTCTTGCCATGACATGAACACTGGCACAGGGTCTGCCAAAGATACACAGACACATACACTGCCATAAAAACCAATATCATCACCATAACTCAATAGTTTAATCGCAAACACTTCAATCCAGAGTTAGAAGTTCACAACAGGCCTGGGCTGCTTTGTGATATAAACCCAAACTCTAAATGGGTGCGCAGAGGTCAGAGCTGCTCTGACACAGTGAGTGAGCACACAGCACATAAAAAAACAAGACTTTCTCGGATCGCTTCGTGGAAATGGACGAGCACTGTGTTATTCGGTGGGTGACTCTTCTGGGTAATAGTGCACAGTTGAATGTCATCCGCTCAGGCAAGTATTCACACACAGATTCTGAAGCCAAAGTATTTAAAGAGCTTCATTGCTGCAACATCCGCAATGACAGCCGCCATTGTTTATCGTGCTTGATGCCAGGAATCATGCTCAGAGCAGAAGTCACGTTGAGCCGAGAGGGCAGAGAATGTACTGGACCGGGGCCTGCTATGGAAACTTAGCCGATCAAATGTGCACTGCCTAGATGTCTGACATGGTGGGCGATTAGGAGAAAGCTGATGCATTTGCTGATGGCAGATGGTAAATAATGGGAGTCAGCAGGACCAACTGGGTGCATGTGAGGAGCCGAAGGGTTAGTCAGAGTCTGAAACTGAAGGTGTTTTCAGTCCATTTGACGTCAGAAGTGAATTCGGTTGGAGTGAATAACAGGGGAACAGTGAATTTATGGGGATTGCAAACCAAAATGATACTTATAAAGACAGCTATAACAATTATAACTACGTTAGTGTCCACATCAATGGATGATAACGTTCTGTTTATTATAAGCACACTGTAATTTTGTTGTCTCCTGCTGGTTTAAATGCTTAAGCTCTTGCAATATAGTTGTGATTCCGACTATATTGGTTCCTCTGTCATTATTGTTATAGCCGTGAACTACTACGATTACTAAAACTTTATAGTTATCGTCCTTTATTTGAACAGGCCATTTGTATGAAAGCAATCCGTCCTAATTTTGCAGAAGTAAATTGCTTTTGTACAAGTCAACTACCAGTAAGTGCAATACTCTTACTTTCGTTCAATATGCATTATCATACTTAAATCCCTTCTGCGAAATTCCACAATTTCCCACTAAAATCAAGGTGGAAAAATTCAGAAAAGGCTCATTTCCATTTGGGCTTCCAAATTGGTACTTGACTTGGAAGAATCGCATTTGGCAAGCAATAATGCATCCAAAAGTGTTGTTCTGGGTGTAGTTTGGGAGGAATAATAAATAAAAATCAAGCCAAAAATGCTTTACATTTTTAGTGCCTATTCACAGTGGAACTCTGTGGTAGATGCTGAAAGCGTACCGTCGTTCGAGGTCAAAATAAGCCAGCGTGAGAAGGTGGCGGTGAGGGAAAGGGGAGGGGACAGTGTCAAACTAGGGTTCGAAACAAATGTGAAAACAGCCTGAGAGGAGCAGCGGGTCAAAGGACGAGCAGGGGAAGGCTGTGGGGATGCTACTTACCGCTCCCTTCTCTCTGCAGGTGCATACATGTGAAGTCAATGGGTGGGAAATTGATGGGGCATGATGCTGACCAGGCATGGGCGGAGAGAGAGAGAGAGAGAGAGAGAGAGAGAGAGAGAGAGAGAGAGAGAGAGAGAGAGAGAGAGAGATAGCAAGGAAGAGTGCAGTGAGCTATGAGCCTCTCTCTCTCACACACACACACACACACACACACACATCTACACATATATGACACACACACACAAACACGTAATGCTGTGTACATGAGAAAACAGAACTGTGTATGTTGGTGGTTTATGTATAATAATGGTTTACTTATTTAGCCTATTTTAGCTCTGTAGTCTATTAAAATGAATCTCTCTTGAGTCTCAAAGGGTAGTAACCATTCAGCCTCTGTATAAATCACATCCCATATTAAGTGTGAATATTAAGTGTGTGCTTTCTTCGTCACAATTTGAACCAAACTGGACTGCAGAAATAATGACTGATTTCAGAAAGGTTTCCCAAACACTCGATATCTTCCTCTGGTCAGATGCTGTCCTAAGCTTATGCAACTGGATTATATTTTACATTTTTAAATCAATCAACCAATATTTTTCTTTTGTCATATTATAATGAGACAGGAAAAAGCCTCTTTTTTTTTGCATAGGGACCAATTTTTGCTCAAAGAAAACATTAGCAATTCATACAGTGTGACTTATCATCTTTTATAGAGAAATAATAACAGAAATAGTTACCTTCTTGTTCACTGTCTGAGAGAATGCTTCTGGTCAAAGACTGAGGGCCGCTGGCTGGCTCTTTGGACTCAGTATTAGCATTCAGGTCACAGTCTCCGGGCTCCTGCGAGTCATTGAAGGGCTTTGATTAGATGCTTCAGTCTTGCAGTGTAGAACAACAGACAGAATCCTGGTGCTATTCAAAGATACTCACACAGGGGATAACATCAGCCTGGTCCATCTGCTCATACTCTGGGTAGCTCTCCAGTCTGTGTGAAGATGGAAACAGATGAACTCCACAGTGAGGTGATGACAACTGTGTGATCCGTTTCCTTCACGCATGTCAATTATAGAGCTCTTTAAATATCTTGCTTGGAAAAAAGAACCTAGTCATATTAAGTCTATTAATAAGGGTGTAAAACAAGCGAAGACAATTCAGCAAGGATGGCAAACTATGGCCAGCTTAAAGCGTATCGAAACTTTACTAGTCACACCCACACATCCCATACAGGCTTACAGACTGTGACTCTGGAATCTAGGACACTCGCTTATCAGATGTAAAGTGTAACAGGCTTACAAAAGTTTTTACAAGAACACAATTTGACATTTACAAGCTATTTTTAGCTAGACATTTCTATTATTATTTTCAATTAAAAGAACAACAGTTTTTTTATGTTCCTTGTAAAATGTTATTCTTGGAGGCTTTTAGCAGCGGAAGTCCTTGCCAGTGCATTCAAGCGTGGCGTTTCACGCAATGTGCGTTCTTGCATGCCTGCGTTCAAGGGGGAAACTATCTGTGCCACTCAAATGCCCATGCCACTAAAAATATTATTCAGGCATGTCAGACTGAACAGTGCGTGCTATTGTATTTACTAAACCATGACCGCAGTTAACCTGAAAACTGACTATATAAGATAATAGTTTTGGCACTACAATGCATACTTGTGGCACATTCTTGAATGCAACAACATGATATTGAAAGTAGCTAGAAGCATTTGCATTCACGTAGGCCTAAAGGTGATTTTTCAGAGAAATTTGCATGAGAGAATTATGAATGGCTCAATTCCAGATGCATGGATTCCTAATGAAATGAGAGGATTTCTCCTCTCGAAAATGTGCAAACTCTAATTGTGATCGCATCTCAATGCTTCCAATCGAACCTTTCTGTGCTGAGATTCTCAGCGTCTATACGAGTCTCCGTGTCAAGGTCCATCCCACAACTTTCTTCCGTGACAGGGCTGCTGAGCTGAGAGCCTTGAGATTCCTGCGGGGAAAAGGAGAGTGATTACTAGGGATTGTACTGACAGGCTTACAAGTGTAGGGCCCTATGAAATCAGTTTTAATTTTCCTCAAATTCCATTTTATTTTTTCCAAATTCCGTTTTAATGTTTCTCGACTCCTTTTTAATGGTTAAATTAAATTTTATTAAACAAAAAGCATGTCTAATTAATCAAAATCATGAAACTTATACATTTTCACATCAATTTATTAAAACTTTAACAAAAATAACATGTTTAGGGACCTATGAAATTTTTATTTTTTCTTCACTATATGTTTTATTATTACCTAATACTGTTTTAGCACGTCTAATTATTTAAATGCATAAAAACAACTTAATTTATTGAATTTTTTCTTAAAATAACCTTATGAATTGTTTTTTTTCCCCTTAGAAATTCTGTTGTGTATTTACATTTTTCTGGTTATCAGATGAAGGCATAAAACATTAATTTATCTTTTAATTATTGAAATTTAAGCAAACTTTATTTTTTGGTAAACAAAGGGGATTTACTATTAAAATTAAATCATGGAAGATCACATGGGTGTGATTATTCCTTAAAAAAATAATGTTTGTTTCTTTTTAGTATTAGTAGTAGTAGGCTATGTACATGAGCTGAACAATAGTAATACATTTCTTGCAAAAACTTGTCTTTAAATTAAACCGGACTTTTATTTTAATTTTATACCGCGGTTCCGTCCGTGTATTCCGCATCGCAGAAATCACAGGGCCCTACAAGTGAAAAAGATGATACGTTTTGGCATTACACTGGAGACAAATGTTCTTAAAGCCATCAGAACACTCAAACCTATCAAGGCCTTGTGTGTGTTTACTGATAATTGTGTCTCAAGGTCAGCAGCTGATAAGATTGAGGAATGGGGTGGCTCTCTGAGGGAGGGAGTGTTTGCGTTGACCAGGAGGCGCTGTCATTCCTCAGGGACGGGTATTAAAAGAAGGTGACCCAGTTTATATGTTCCTAACCTGTGGCCAGGCCACAAGAACCTTAGGCACGTTTGGTGGAGGGAAGAGAAGCCTCCCAGAGAGACTGTTAATCAGGACCCCAGACACACTCGTCACTTCATTACACCTCACAGTCAAGAGACACAAACCTTTATCATCAGCTCCTCTCCTGAACCAGCCTCATCTCGTTACTTAATTAGCTTACTTGAGGAAAGTGCTTTATCTGAAATGATTTGTTTGCTCCAGCACGGTGTTAAGCGGGAGACGACTGCTGAGAACAGATGATGGTCTGTTTATCTGACAGAAAGGCCCTTGTTTCTCACTCTGCTGAGGAGGAGGTATCACAGAGCTTGCTGATAGCAGAAAGACTGAACATTTTCAAGGACAGTGGACTACAGAAATTATCTAATGCAGCGATGTTCAACCTTTTCGACTCTAAGGCCCCCCACTGTCCACAACAACATTCAAAGGACCCCTAGCCCTAGTTTTGTTTTTAAAATGTATTATAATCTATATGCATTCTAAAATAATTTAAATGAAAATAAGTACATTTCAGAATTCCAGAAATGTTTAGAGCTGAATGTACTTCAGGGAGCCACGCTCTTTTTAACCAATCAATCTACATGACTCTTCCAGCTGTTTGTGTTTTACAGGATGATGACTAAAGACAAAGATTTTTTTTCTTACTTGCAATTTCTCTCCAATAGTTTTCAGAGCTTAGCATAACTAGTAAGTATTTGTATTCATACATTTTTCTTTTTTAGATTTTATTAATTTGCATAACTTTTTCAAATCTAGAAATCACACTTTTAAAATTAGGCTACATGATATATTCAGGTTTTCCAAGGCTGTGTGAATTCAGGTTCTCCAAAGAAAGCAAGAAGTTGCTGAGGGGTTGAATTTTAACAGAAAATATATATATATTTTCAGTTGTTTTTAGCTAGGTTGAGAATTATTAGTCTAATCCCTGTTCCTCTGGCTTTCTTATTTCTGTCGTATCAAATAAATAATAATCCAGACAATCTTTACACCCTATCAGTGTTGGGAAGATTATTTTGGAAATGTAATAGGTTACATTTTAATAAGTAGTGTAGCTATTTGAATTACTTTTTTAATTTAACTGATTACTATTTGATTACTTTTCTAAATTTCTATAGAATGTTTTCAACTGTTTTTCAAAGTCCTTAATCACTCGAACTGAGATTATAATTTAATTTTAAAGCACAGCCACCCCAAAATCCTCTTTTTGGCACCTCTTTTTTACTTTGAGGTCATTCTGAGGTTAAACACAGATTTAAAATCATAGTTTAATAACAATGATACTTTTTTTGAAATCAAATCTTTGCATAGCAATGACGTGAAACACTGGCATCTAACAAGGCCTTGGTAAAAAGTTAATCTTAAAATAAAGCATATACAAAAACCCAAATAGGAAATAAATCAGTAATAGAATAAGCATGCATTCTATTCTGTGTCCTAAACATTGGCATCTTATATTTTAGAGCAGTCAATGCCATTTACAAATCAATTAAATCTGTATGTGTGTGAAAATATTCAGATGTAACTCCTTTGTAATCGTTACCACTTCCTAAGTAACTACTTTAATTACACATTTTTTCTCAGTAACTGTAACAGATGACATTTCTATAATTAAATTACGTTATGCTGTTACATGTAACAAGTCACTCCCCAGCATTGCCTCCTATTTGCTAACCTCGCTGTTCTCTGATGGCAGGCCCTCGTCTGTAACCTCCGGGAGAGTCTCAGATTCAGACTGCACATCTTCATGCTCCTCAGACCCCGGTGTCTTCTGAATAGGGCTGTTTCTGTGGAGGAAAATACATATAGGTTCACGTTTATACACGTTACGCCAAATTTTCAAACTTCAGCTTCATATAAATAACAGGGTCGGTGTTGGTATGTGCTGTGTGTATTGTCACACTCACCCCTGAAGGGGTTGGGAGTCCAACACTTGACTCTCATAGCTGCCGAGCTCTTTGTCAATAGATGTCTGTAAGTCCAATAAGCGCTGTTCCACTGCAGCACAGATGCTCCTCTGGATTATACTGCAAATAAACGCACATTCAAGCCATCTGACACAACTTCAAAAAAAGCTTCCCATTGAGGCCAGAACACGCAGTACCCATATTTATCACAGGTTGACCGATTCAACAAGGTCAGCCAAGGAGTCTTCACCACAAGCTCAACATCCTAACAAATAACCCTCCATTCTGAGCACCTCAGATTCTTGTGTCTGAAAATAGAAGTGTTTTGAGCTTACTAGACCTTCAGTACTTTGACACCCAATAGGGGGGTTGAAATTAATCATTGCATCGATGCATCGTGATACGGACGTGGACGATTCTGCATCGGTGCAGTAATAGACCATAATTGATTATAATAAACAAGCTGAAAAACTTTTAGTGCTTTTCTATAGTATTAAGCCTCAAATGTCAACTATACATCGGATTGGTTTCTTATTTAAATTATAAAAAAGAAAAAATATTAATGGTATTATAATGTTATACTAAAACTAAAATAATGGGAAAACCCCTTAATATAACATGTAGAAAGAAAAAAACGCATCTTAATAAGCCCACCGAATAACAAGTGAACGGTTACTTGCCGCTTTTAATGATTACGTAATTGTGGCATCCATAATTGTAATCATGATTAGAAATTCGATTAATTGTGCAGCAATAGGAAATAGATCTGTGCATTAGTTTGAATGCAGCCTATTAAAGCTGCCACTGTCTTACGATCTCATCAGTAATAATCAAACAGCAATAATGCTGAGGAAAAAAAGAAAAACCCATAACTATGATTGACTTTCGGATGCTTAAAGCACTCTCAGATACTCAAAGTACTTTTTGTTTAGCACTTTTTCCCCCTTTATTACTTGCATGTTTTGAAGCTATATTTATTAGGTTAAGTTCTAAAGAATGTATTATTAAATTGTGATTATTTTAAAAAGTAGCCTGCTTATATAATTTAATAAAAATGCGCAACATAAATTTTATATAATCGTGATGCATCGTGATATCGAATTGTTGACTTGATAATCGTAATCATTAGAAGATGGTGTTGTTTGTGCTGTGGCTCTCTGTTCGCTAATGCTGCAGAATTTCATGGCTAGATACACTAGTTTTTCCTGAAGCTGTTCAGTTACTTTAATGCATTTTCTTCTCCGAGGCCATTTCAAAATTGGATAATATTCTTCCTGCTGCCACAATATGCTTCTGATAGCCAAGGCTTAGTTGAAAAGCAATTGGCCAGTATCTAAAAGCTACTGAATGATTTTTTTTCATTGTTCTTCATGTGATGGTGAGTTTCTTTCATTATAAACACAATTAGGGGAATGTCATCAACGTATAGTACTTTGACAGAATTCCACTTTCAATTCTATTTTTCTGAAGTCACAAAGTCGAGACGGTCTCTCATGGCCTCCTTATTTGTTTTTAAGACCATAATCACATTTGTTCAGCTAAATTTTGCCTTCTGTCCACTTAAAAGGTCTGTTTATTGCATACTGTGGCCCTTTGAGTCAACAAATCTGATTTAGACCCGGGGATAATTGCATATGGTCCAAATTAACGTCAGCGAAATTAACTTCAAATGGACTTATTGGATAAAGAAAGGCCTTGTATGCCCTTAATTTCAGCGAACAAACAAGACTCAGTGCAAACCGTATTAATTCTAGATGAGACTTCTAAGAATAAAATGGTATGAATTATTTTCACATGCTTCTATTGTTGCCATGGCAACTGTTTTAAAAAAAGAAAAAGCAGACACTTACGCGGCAGATCCTGGAAGAATGCTGATGGAAGAAATGTGCGAACTGGAAAGAGAGGAAACGGAAGGAAACATTAGGATGACTAACTGTATGAGTTTTCCTACCCAGCATCCTTATATAATAACGCTTATGTGCCATCGGGGAAAGATGCATCATTTAGCATACATTTCATGTGTCACGTACACTGTAAAAAAACATGGTTTTTCATTTCCTGTAAAGGCCACAGGAAATGTCAGGAGTGTCAGGAAGCGGGAATCTGAGAGGAATTGGGGGCAGGGTGACTTTGCTGTCCCATGAACAAATTCAGACATGCTAGGAACGCTTGCTTTCATAACACTAGCTGCCTGCTACTTGTTAGCACCCGTGTCAGGTTCTGGGGTAGGAACAAATAAGGCCTTATCTGATACAACAGGTGCTCAGATCAGCACACAAACACACACAAACGAGCGTATGCAGAAACATGACAAGTGTGAGGCAGCTGCGTGGTCTGTGGTACGATGTCTTGACCCCTTAAGCTCTCTAGGCTGCTAGGAAGGCTTATGTCAACCCACGTCATCCCAAAATCATGACACGTTCTAGAAACTACAGTCTTTTTTTTTTTTTTTTTTTATTTGTCAGTTTTTATGATTTTAAGATTTTGAGATCTCCTTCCTCATTCATAATTTCATGTTAAAAGTAACTTTTTCCACTACATCATCCCCCCCTAAAATAATGAACAACACTTTAGACAAATATTAGATACAATTACATGACCAGCTAATACTTTATTCTAATTCATGAAGAACCTCCACAGAATCTTTCCATTTCACAAAAGGCTCTTTATAGTGGAATAAGGTTCTTCAAAATGTTCTTTAAACCAAGAAAAAAAAATACCAATACTAATACTATATACTTAGTATAAGTTTTGTAAAAACTCCTAGACTGAATTAATCATCTCACTTAACTTAATGTAGATCTATGGCACATAGAAATGACAGCCTATTTAAAAACAGTACAGCTATTAAAAGAGGAAGTGTCATGGAGAAAGCAAACGGCTGCTGGGGCAACTAGACTAGAGGAGCACTTTTTGAAAAATGTCTGGGTGTTTTTTGTCCTAGTCAGCACTGATTAAAAGTGCATCGCTCGATATCACAACAGAGGACAAAGTGAGCCCTCTTTAAGACGTATTCGGGTGTCTTGCTCGCACAGAGCTCTGGAGGCAGTTACAGTAATGCATTACTCAGCATGAAGCACTTTAATAAAGAACCTTCTGTAACGTCCTTCCATTCATTTCTTCTCACCTGAACTCTAGTGATAATCATTCAGCCTGAGAAACACTGATTCATGATACAGAGACATTTGGCTAATACTGATAGAAAATATTTATTTTATGATCAATAACTGATATGATTGATCATCTGTGATGGTTTGAATGCATTTTAATAAAATGTACAACCAATGGGCCACTAATATAAAAAAATGGCAATTATAAATTAAATCTACATTGTAACCAAAATATCAGTGCATCACAAAACAAAATGCTCCTGGTCTAATTGTGCAATGCACATAAAAAAGTGCCCTTCTTTACACATTAACATGCATTTCAAAAAGGGATTATATCAAACAAAACAAATATCTGCCAATGGGCACAAAAAATCAACTTGATTGAAAGGGAAAACAAGTTTGCAAACCTCACTTGAGATATTTCTTCTTTGTTTTAAGCATAAATTAATTTTGTTTAATTCCTCAGAAAACAAGACTTCTTTTTGCTTCATAATTAAGCACATTTTCATTTAAGGCTGTTTAGATATTTGTACTGGAAAACCAGACAGAAATACTGAGGAGGATTTTTTTGTTTGTTTTTGTTTCTGTTTTTGCAGTGCATGCAACAATTAATGCCATGACTTTATGAATTTAAGGCTTTCTGCTCTGATTTAAGACCAGCAAAACCTCTGATATTGCTAGAGCAGAGCCCATAACACACCGCTTTAATGAAAATGCATGCTAATGCTAGCTGTAAACGGAGCCAATATGTAACAACTGTCTGTGCCTTTAAACAGATTTTTTTGCTGACATTACCATACGGCATGCAAAACTGTATTAACCAACAGCATGACACCCTAACATGCTTCATGTTGTCTTTAGGGCTAAAGTGTGAATAATCAAGCAGACAAAAAAAGAGTGGACGGAGCTAAAAGTGATATGTTGTTTCACTATGAGATCAGCTGAGGCTTTAAAATGATTACAGACAGATGGCTTCCTCTGACTCTGCGCTTCATCTTATCAGCAGCAGTGGCCAAAACACTAATATAAAAAAAAAAAAAAAACAAACACACACAAACGAACACACCACACACACACACACACACACACACACACACACACACACACACACACACACACACACACACACACAGGGCACTCTTTGGTTGTGAATGAAATGCTGTATCATGGAGTGATTCATCAGTTTCACAATTCTGCCCGAACCTGCATCTCTCGTTTTTACCAAATAATCCCATTTCATCAGCAATGTTGCATAAATTAGCAGGACTTTTCATCATGCAATCTGAGAGGCAGTGGACGTCACATGCAGCCTTGGTCGAAAACCAATAAACAATCCACCTTAAGAGCTTCACCCACAGCCTCTCTCATGCAACACCCCCAGCTTGTTTTCCACTGAATCTCTACAGATTTTCTCCTCTGAAACATTACCTGTGGAGAAGGACTTGACAAGCCATGTTGTTGGGTTTGGTTCTCGTCGACGAGCCGTTCTGGTTGTTTACGGTGGGCGTAAGGTTATCCTGACTGGGCACTTTGTGGTGCTAAAGTCTGGATGAGCAGGTCAAAGAGCAAACACAGGCTGCCGGCGCTCATTCTGCGGAGTCCTGTATGTGCTGTCTGCCTGTGTGTGAGACTCAAGCACTCTGCTAAAAAGTGCTGCAGTGGAAACGCTGGACCCTTGCTTAAATACACGAGCGTCTGACGCAGCCTCGTCGCTAGTGCTCTGGGCCAATCGTCTCTCCATACACACACACACAGAGACAGAGCACTCCCTCCCTTTAACTCAAACACCTGTTAGACTTTTATATAACCCCGTCCACACAACAGACATTCTTCACGCCTTACTGCACAGCCGTTTACAGTTAAAGGAATCATCGACTGATGAAATGACACATAAATACGTGCATACCGTCACGGATGTCATCTTCAAATCTGTCATCATTTAATTCAAAACTCACTGATTCTACCGTCCTGCTCACTAACAACTTAAACTTTGGTCTGTTTCTCACACAAAACCATCATATGGCTTTAGAAGACTTAAAATGTGGCATAAAAATCATTTGGATCACTATTTATTATGACTTATTGTGTCTTTTTTGAAAGCTTTCAATTGATTGTAATCACATAGAGAAGAGCATGAAAAACAACCCCCCACTCATTTTTATATATTCTGTCAATTTATAATAAAATTCAAACAAATGACGGTTTTGTCTGTCTTTAATGTGCTTTGACAGATCTCTGTAACCATATCTATGGCTGTAGCTGCCTTAACCCTTAATAGGTTTTCATATCCCGGCGGATAAAAACATTGAAATCAAAATTAAAAGTCATGCTTAAAAAAAATTTTTTTTTTAATTTGTATTATTTGTGTCCTTCTAATGAGAAAAATAACATGTACATGCCACACTTCCTGCGTGTATAAATTAGCAGGAAACAAAATAAGGCGGCTCCACTTCAGATAGTTGTCATTCCCAATGTAATTTTGATGAGGTAATATGAGAACGAGAAACCTCATTTAACAAGAGAGATACAGACGATGGTAGAGTCATACAGATGTTGTACATTGCAAGTACTCTGATAGCCTGGTCACAGCCAATATCAAATTTCCCAGCGTGTTATGCCTGCTGCTCGACATGCTCAGGTGGTAGGATGTCTCACGATTCGATTCACGATTTTGATTTCACGATTCGATTCGATAAATTTTTTTTGTTTTTAACAAAATTATATTTAAGAGAAATTATGAATTAAATGTGTCCTTTTATTATTGCTTGGACAAAATGCTGTACATTTCTTTGTAAAATTGTAATATAACTTTAATAATATACTAATATAGCACTTGCATATTATTGCTCTTTTGTTGGTTTTGATTGCTTCTATTGTCCTCATTTGTAAGTCGCTTTGGATAAAAGTGTCTGCTAAATGACAAAATTTTAATTAGAATGTACATGTAAATAACAAAACTAAATTGAAATTTTAAAACAAGCCCCAAATCAAATAAGTAACAAAAATAAAATAAACCTCTCCATATAAACAAAATAAGGCTTTGTCTGTGCTCTTTCCATTTAAAATTAGAGGCAACCACTGCATTTTAATCATGATCCAAACAAAGATGCTGCATACATGCAACATGAGCAGTTTTTAATTTAAATTAGATTGTATAATTTAGAAATTTTGAAGCAAAAACAGAATAGTTTGACTTCAGTTTTGTGAAACTATACATAAAAATATCTGCAAGAAAACAGCGGAACGAGCTGAACGAGACGCAGGTTCACTCTCTGCCAGTAGATGGAGCTTAAAGTGTTTCCTTGGTGTCTGCTGTAAACGAAAGCAGCGCAGCACTTATGAACTTTAATATGCATTATACAGAGGCAAGATGAAAAGAAAAAATACTTTTTAAACTTTTCTAAAGACAGTAAGTTCCCCTCAGACATGCATTTATATAAACTCCCACCCCTTAATGAATCGCGATTTGTTTAGCATCTCAACCGATTTGAAACGTCACATATTTGAATCGATTTTAAACAGGCTCGTGGTTAGATGTTACATCCCTAATCTCTATTGTGCTCCAGGAGGATTGTTGCTGGAATTTAGTGCTCCTTTAGCTCAAATGGTACGGCTGATGATACGCGGGACAATTTTTTTTTAAGCTATGTTGCTTGAGCACTTTCCCATTAAGAATTGGTAACAAATTTCTATCTGGATACTTTAGATCGGTCGTGGGCCTGTGTCTCACCTGGTTGCCCGTTGATGGCAACATTGCTTAAAAAGTTGACCCATATATCATCAGCCATAGATGACAGCACTAGCAACATAAAGACAAAGGTTGCATGTTCGATTCCCAGGACACATACAACTTGAAAGTCACTTTGTAAGTCATCAAGTTATCAATATTAGGGTGAACAACCGTTATTTTAAACTACAGTCATCTGTAAGGAATGCTCAGTGAGGGTGAAAGTATCTATGATGGCCTCTCTGTCTATAATGTAAAGCTGTGTAGGCAGTCTTTAGGCAGTGTGAAAGTAGTAACTGACCCTTTCACCTACAGACCAATGCTATCAAAAACGTTCACACTGTGTTTTAATCATGTAAAACATTTTTGGAGGTCTTTAGTCTGTTTATGCTTATTTTAGGGCTGTGTGAAAAGTATTTTCCATAGCTGGTGAAGGATACATTGCAGCGCTTATATTTAGCTTTATGTGCGACGTAAACAAGTCCTGCTGCTCTTTCTCAAGATGCCACCGAATACAGACGCTTTGACCCTTTTTCCTCATTGTATCATCTACATACACACGATTGTTGGATAACCCGTTCTGACTCCAAGTATACGAGACCATATGTTGACTGATGGTTTGAGAAGCATAAAGCAATTTTACAAACATGATAACTACTTAAATGGAAACTGAAAAGACAGCTTGGGAAGCATTTATAGCACTTTGTTTATTCTCGAAATTGCATTCTCTGAAGTTAATCATTGATTATTTACTATCCTGACATAGCAAAAATGCCTCGCAACATTATAAAAGCTATAAAATGCTATCTGTAACTGCTGTGGATGACAGGCCATTAGAGATACCATCACAACAACAAAAAAAAAAACAATGCTTCTGTATGCCTCTGTTGTGACATGGTCCATGTCCTTAAGGGAGTTTACGATGTAAAAGCCAAGAATGGCCTTTAAAAGGGTTATGACATAGCCTACTTTTAAAAGGTACACTCAAGTTTTCTGCAGCCAAACAAACTATTTTCAATTAAATGATTTGTTTTGTTCGACCTTTCCTTTAAAGCTTCAATGTAAACAGCCATTGTAATGCTTGGCATTAGGAAATAAATCAGAAAATAATCAAATAATTCAATATGGCAGGCTTTACTGTACCCTTTATTCAAGGGGATTTGGAAGAAAAAAAAATGATGTCCAAATGTTTTCATATATTTGCCGAAACTACTGAAAAGAAATTCTGTAAATATGTCCAGACGTTTTTGTGCTGGAAAGAGCTATGGGCGAATCTTCTAAAAGCCTGGCACTGATGAACAGCTTATTAGACCCAGAGCTTTTAGATGTGCGCATATTAATTAGCAGCTTTGCTCCGCCCATTTTCCAGCTGATCATGGTGTTTGCTTATGTCTGACTTGGAATTACTGAGGCAGCTGCCATCCAAAGCTGTTCATGCAGAGACTAAACACTTCAAAGTGCGCAGGATTAGCAAAGTGTACCCAAGATCGTAATACTAGTATACTAGTAGACAGACAGGGCGTCTGGAGCTTTGCCACTCACAGAAGACGATCTGAACTTGTTTTGGTGAGGATCATTTTTTATGCAACACTATATAAGGGGGAAGTCGTGGCCTAGTGGTTAGAGAGTTTGACTCCTAACCCTAAGGTTGTGGGTTCGAGTCTCGGGCCTGCAATACCACGACGTTAAATGCAGAGCACGAATTCTGAGTATGGGTCACCATACTTGGCTTTATGTCACGTCACTTTCACTTTCATAAGACTGATTTAAAAGATACGCATAAGATTATGCTGCCTTTTAAGACCTAATTTTATTCTTATTCAAAGGCAGTCCTACACAGAAAAGGAAATACCAGAATGCATTGCAACATGCTGACTAAAAAGAAGGTAACTAAAAATATACACTAAAAAAAAAGTTTGGGGTCAGTAAGTTTTATCATCAAAAATAATGCATTTATCAAAAGTGACAGTAAAAACTAATTATGTTACAATTTTTTTTATTCTTTTATTCTACCGTTTCTATTCATCAAAGAATCCTGAAAAATATACATCTCGGGTTCAACAGAAATATTAAGCAGCACTACTGCTTCTGCTGAGTAAGAAATGAATTAGAAACAATAATAAAAGAATAATATGAAATGATAATACGGTTTCTTGAGCCGCAAATCAGCATATTACAATGATTTCTGAAGGATCATTTGATACTGAAGACTGGAATAATGATGCTGAAAAATCAGATTTGTATCACAGGAATAAATTATATTTTAACATATTTGAAAATAGAAAGCAGATTTTTTTAATTATAATAATATTTCAAAATTTTACTGTATTTTTGATCAAATAAATGCAGTCTAAGTGAGCATAAGAGACTTCTTTCTAAAACATTATAAAATCTTACCCACCTCAATCCTTTAAACAGTAGCTTATTTTAGTTCAATACTAAATAAAATAATTAAAAAAAAATTTTTTCAACATTTATTAGTGTCACATTAATAGAAAAGTAACGTCAAAATCAAAAATCAATTGTGAATAAAGTTTCTTGTATGCTATTTCCATGATGCAGTTGATGCCAATGAATGTTATAAATAATTCACTTCTGAGAACCCTTAGAAGGGAGCGGTTAATGGAACAAACCAATGACAGCAGCAGAGCAAACAAATAAATTTTTTTGGAAAGAATGCAAGAATATAAATCCGTCTCGCTTCAGCAGGGATTTCTCAATGTTGTTTTAACACATGCCAACTCTCATGGCTGTTTCTTTATTAGGATTAAAGGTTAAAGCATTTAATCACCTTAAACACGGAGCGACTGTCCAAACACTGTTACCTTATCATCACTGACCTGAGTCACGAACGTTTCACATTCTCTCCATTTAGTCTCGATCCAAAACATCTATCCAATTTAGCTTGTGTCAGACAGAAACATGCCACCAATCCATTTTGTGCTACCTTACCAGACCCCCCAGACCCCCCCGATGTCTCATGGGAAGAGTTACAGGTTAATGAAAGCCATTAATCATACTCATCCACACCCTTACATACCATGTTTAAAATCTAGAGCATGTCTATAAAAACAGCTACACGTAAAAAAAGATCCCAGACTCATTGACTTGATATGGCTCTGAAGTGCTAGCTTTATAACGTGGCATCAAGGACACTGTGGGTTTGAAGTCACCCTCTGAAAGCGTGTCCCGATCGACTTCAGAGCAACAAAGAGCCAAGAGAGATCACGGCTCGGACGGCTGATAGGTCAGTTATGGGTCTCAATGCAGCGGGCAGATGAGGATCAGGGACACCAGTGTTACGGAAGCTAAAAGTTTATAAACCCAATAACTTAAGTTATTTGTGGATTAGTGCATACTGGAGACGCAAACCGTTTCAAACGATTCAGTTCAACCGGTTCACAAAGAAGATCCGGTTAAATTGAACGATTCGTTCACGATCCAGACATCACTAGACGAGACAAAACCAATAAAACCCATTACAAACGAGGCATTTGTTGCATCCAGTGGGGACATAACTATTGATTATAATGACTTATACTGTCTTTTTACGCGTTGCATTGTGTATTGCGCTGCGTAAACATAAAACCATGTTTGCATTTGTGATCTGAGAAACAACAACTGCCTCACTTTATAGAACAGCCTTTGTGCCACAGACGCGTTGTAGGCTGCTCTGCAGGTTCAGGAAACAATCCTCATCCTCCATTAATTGCACAACACACATCTGAATATTTGGGTTGAATTGTTCTGAACCAGTGTTGTATATACAACTTAACCACTGATTTCTAGTTGTCTCCTCTTTTGGAAGACCAAACAAAGTAGTTTCTTTTTCACAACGAAACACACAGGGACTCCACAACATGGGAGCGCCGGCAACAGCGAGAATTAAAATTACGCCTTCTTTCTTTGCGTGAACATTTGGGCGGCGTTATGCAAATCTTCCCACATAGTGATGTAGAGATGTGGGGGCGCGTTTAAACAAGCCATTTTAGGAGGGCGTGGATGACTCTTAACTTTGATAAAGAATATCTCTTTGGATTTGAGACTTTAGTCTTTGCAGCTTTACAGATCTTTTTATGCACCAAGAGCTTTTAACACTCCAAAGAGAAAGGGAAAATTGAAATTGCATCATATGACCCCTTTAAAGCAGCTAAGCTACAGTGAAGCTACTCTACTCTAGTACTCTACACTACAACATGCAAACAAAAAAGTAGCTAAATACACTGAAGCTACACTAAAGAGGCATATTTTTCTGGCACAAAAGCATTGTTCAGTTAACTTGTTTTTTGTTCATTCAAGTCAACTCCCATTTAGGGTACAGCATTAAACTCGGACAGATAAATTCATAGCAAATAACCAGGAAAAAATGGAATACTGCCTAATTTATGTCATTCTAAATTATGTGAATTACAGAAAACATCCTTTTATTTCTAAATTAAAAATCACCTTATAAATGCACCTCCAAAAACAACTTAATGAACCTAATTTTTTGGTTTCTGGTACATTAACCCAATCAAATGACTCACATCAAGAGCCTGTACAACTGTGACTTTAAATACACACACACACACACACACACACACACACACACACACACACACACACACACACACACACACACACACACACACACACATATTATATTGCACAGGGAGATGCCTGGGAGGGATCACAGACTAGACAGATCCCAGATGAAGATGTTTCTAAAACTGCTTTTACCTGGAGGAGGGGGTGACATGGGCATGTTTAGGGGACAGGGTGGAGGGACCATCCTCCCCGTCCTGCGGGAGCTCCTCGCAAGCCTCCAACTTCTCTTCCTCCAGGAGCTCAGTGATCTATGGGGTGAGAGAGAGAGGGAAATATGAATATCATATGCCTGCTGACACCACTTCAGCAGCATTTATTTCATTGCATTAATTCATCATTAGTATTACATTACATGTCAACATTTTACGCCCCCCCTGTGAGATCCAGACATTATGCAACACCCCACACCTAAGCCGATTATCAGCAGGGAGCCTAATTTACACGCATGCATACGAGATCACACGCACGCTGTGGGTGCAACTGCTTACTCATGACATCACACGTACACTGGTGATAACTACAGGATTTTATGTAATGCTGCAATGGATCCTGATGTTATGAAGTAGATACAATTGTTAAAATGATCTATTTTAAGCAAGTATTTTAAATATAACATTTAATAAATGTAGTATGTTAAATGTTCATTCATCCGGTCAATTCATTCATCTTTATATATCGGAGTGCGTGCTTTTATTACTAGTGTGGTTTTCCTGATTGCATGAGTGACTTACGTAACAAAAGTCTATGGTGCATAAGAAAAACAGGTTTTGATGAAATTCAAATAGCATTCAAACCTTGGCACATAATGTTCAGGGCTACACATCCGTGTGTAAAATTCTATCTGACAGTATTTAATATCAGACAAACTTTGGCACTAGCACACAATCAAATGCACTCTGCACCTGCTGCAGTATCGATGCCTTGTTGCCATAGCAACCATTTCCCTCCACATCTGATTGGGCTGTTGTTGAGCATCCGTGCAGATATGAGTCACATGCGGCGTGCAGAACGGCTGCTAAGGCTCGGAGGATGACTGTATTTTCACACATCTCTATACGCTTACAGCCAAGGTTCACTCTCATTTATCTTTTGGACACTGAAGCTCCAGATTCTGCAATTTTTAAGCCATTTTATTTTAGGAACTTTCATCCCACCTGTCTTTATTTCTCCAGACTGTATCATACTGCGTATTTTAGAGGTGAGAATCCTTAGGGATCTCGCCATTTGATTTGCTCTGCCTTCTCAGGAAGACAATGCAATTACACCAAAACCATGCATTGTAATTATTCAGCAACAACAACTCAAAATACACATGCATGTAAAGATCTAGCATAAAAGTGCACCTTTAATGCATTCTAAGTCACTCTGGATAAGACTGCTTTTGGATGAAGGTGCCAAAAGCATTAAAGTAAATATGCGTAATGATGCCTCCATGCAGCGGCATGTTTGTAATGATCTGTCCTCCTGTTTTCTTTTTAATCAACAGAATTAATAACAGTAATAACATCAGTGGCCAAATACATAATCATAATGATGATGATAATAATAATAATAATACAAAATTATAAAATACTACTAAAATTATTATTGTTTAATATAACTAATAATAATGCCAACAACAATTATTATTATTATTATTAGTAGTAGTAGTATGTATTATTATTCTATTTCTTATAACTTAACAGTAATAATAATAATAATAATAATAATAATAATAATAATAATAATAATAATAATAATACTATACAATTATAAAACACTAATACAATTATTATTAATTGTGATTATTATAACTAATAATAATAACAATGCCAACAACAATAATAGTTATTATTAGCATTAGTATTTATTATTATTATTATTATTATTATTTTGTTATAATTTAATTTATATTTATTTATTATTTATTATTATTATTTATTATTTATTATTATTATTATTATTTTGTTATAATTTAATAATAATTATTATTATTTATAATATCATTGTTATTATTATTATTATTAATTTGTGGACTGATATAGAATAGATTTTTTTAGATGTTTCAATGGACACAATTTAATAAAATCAACAAAGCAAAATTTGATGTGGAGGAAGATGTGAAGATGTGAAGGAAATGGCCCCTGCCTCTCTTCTGTTTTCAAAACAAGCCCACGTAGTCTTAAGCACAGACGCTGCAGCCAGGGAAGAGAAACATCCTCACAGCTTCATCCATGATGTTTTAACACCTCCAGAAAGCTGAAGCATGCAGAACCTCAGCCTTCGTTTGGCCTCAGAGGCTTTGTTAATGTGCAGCCTCCAGATTACACAACAACATCTGCAGACACATACACACACCGAAGTGGAAAAACAACCCACACAAGTGAAGAGCTCATCTCACAGCCTCAGAGGATCAGAAAAACAGGCTCAGCAACTGTGTGCTGAAAGATCTGCAGCATGGTACGGTGACCTGCTTTATTTTGTGTGTCAGGTCTGAATATTTCAGGGCAGAAACAGGAATGAGAAGAACAAAAGGACACAAGCTTTTTATAATCACCAGAGACTGAATGATAAACACACAACAAGTGTTGCTAGGGAGATTAGGGCTCGGTCTCCAATCAGAGCTGCTCATAATAAGTCATGCATCCTTGTATGGACAGGACATTGTCCACCTCTGACCCAAGTCTAATCTCTTAGTGATATGTAATTATCACCCAAAATTATTTAATTTTAGGTACAGAACAAGATTATGTAACAAACCCTGCCTAGTCAAGTTCAATGCTAAAGCATGCCAACCTTGACATGGGCCAAACAATTACACAAGACAGCTCCATCTCTTCTCAATGAGACATACGATCAGAGTTTGGGAGAGTCTCGGGAGCGGGACACGCTTAGATATAAAGCTGTGATTTATGCCCGTATTCATTTCAGCATATGCCAGCTCCTTGAGCACTGGCCTGAATCCAGATAGGTCACCCAGGACCCCCCCCCTGCTGCTTACATTTGTTGCTGTCCCTTCTGTTTCTCAGGCAGTTCTTATGCAATTCTGTTTCTTATCCTTCTCAGCAGTCGGGACTTTGTAATGTCTAGTACCTCCAAGCATGTCTGCACTGGAACATACTGAGGCCAATAAGATCTTCTGTTTCAACCTGATCTATCCTTCAAGGGAGCGTGTGGGTCTGCTACAAGCAGACTAGAGCAGGGCCCTATGATTTCAGCGATGTGGAAAACGTGGACGGAATGGCGGAATCCAGTCAAAAAAATGGAATTTTCTGTATAACATGGAATATCACAGAATTTGTCAAATTTTGGACGAATAAATTAAAAATAGTTCACTACATCAAAATCATATCTATTACAACTACTACTACTAAAAAATATTACAACTTTAATTTTACAAGGGATAATCATATCATATTTTTTCCATGTTTTAATTTTAATAGTTATATTGGTTTGTCAAATATTTTTTTGTTTTAGTTGTACAGTTTGAAATTCTCCCCACACGGTAAAAATTAGTCTTCCCACGATAATAACGATAAAGTCTAGTTGATGACACATTTCTGTGTGCGACTGTGTGGAGTGATTGTGAAGGAATGCGGACGGGAAATTGAGCAGCTCCTCCTACAATCTGGAACAGGTTTTTGGATAACACTGTACAGTGCGACAAAAATCGGTCTGAGCCTTGAGTAAATGTACTACAGTAGCACGTGTGCAATACAGTTTTACATGTGTATGAGTCGTTTACAAACCTGTTGTCCAACAAAGATATTATTTATTGACGTGCTTTTTCTCCATATTAACTTCATAACAGGTTTCAAATAACTTTTTTTGAGATCAGATGTGGTTTCTTATCACAGAATAAGGCAGAAATCATACTATTTTATAGCATTATATACAGTGATAAAGGCTATGTCGATTACCATTGCATTATAAATATACTTTATTCTTATGAAAATACCCAAGATTGCTTGAAGAAACACAGACCATGTATTTTGTGCAATCGCGTGTTTATTGTCTTCAGGTTTCCTCAGTCAATATTTCTCTATCTGTGTTTTATTCAGCTACAGCGATCACTGGATACCTTTGTCCATATCATTGATTTCCTGGAGCATTACTTCTACTGTGCATATGTGGAGTTTCTGCGCAAGGGCGCCCCTCCGGCTTCCAGTATGAAATAAATAGTCGTGTGTACTGCTCACAACACCCTATTTTGGGTAAAACTAGGAAAGATAATACTTTTCTCTAAAAAAAAAACAGGATTCCCTAAATTATCGTCATTGATATCGTTATCGCAGTAAATATCAGAAATTATCGTGATACATTTTTAAGCCCATATCGCCCATCCCTATAGTTAACCCCCCTTTGTTTGTCAAAAAAATAACCCTAATCATAGGGTCCTATTATTTAAAAAAATAAATGTAATGAATTAAGTTGTTTTTATGCATTCAAATAATTAGACATGCTTAAACACAGAATTTGGTAACAATAAAACAGAATGTGAGAAAAAATAAAACACTTCATAGGGCCCTAAATGAATTTTTGCTAAACTTAAGAAATTGATGTTAAATTGTACAAGTTTCATGAATTTAATTAGACATGTTTTTTGATAAATAAAATAAAATTTAACCATTAAAAAGGACTCCAGAACTTTAACTAAAAAAACAAACAAAAATGGAAACCCGAAAAATTTAAGGGGAAAAACAGAATCTGTAAAAAAAAAAAAATAATAATAATGGAATTTGGGAAAAATAAACCTGATTTCACAGAGCCTTACAAGTGCTCTGGTACAAAACTTAATAACCTTCGTAACTACTGTGCTTTTAAAAACATCATCGTTGTGAAGGCCTGAATATTTCATTTGGCAGCAAAATTTACTGTTTTTTTTGCAAAAATCCAGTAATTTTAACAGGAATCGTAGCTAAAATTTCCACACTCAGATTTTGCAGCTGGTTCAAGTCACACAAAATCCCAGTGCTTTCCAACAGTAACTGCTTGGTCTGGAAGAGTCATCTGTGTGAACTGTGGTTTATATATCGCTAAACAACTGACAATGGACCTCTTTTGCCCACAAAACTGTGCCGAAATTCTGCAAAAGTTTTGCTAATGTGACCACACCTGTACTATTTACACAGTATTTGTAAATACTATTAACTGCTGCGGTGATGACGTATTTTGTTTGCCAAGCTGGGAGTTACGGTACAGAAAGCCCAATAGGATTTTCCCACTGGCTTCTGGATTACTGCAGAAAATAAGATTTGACACAAACGTTAATGATTCTTAAACGCTTTGTTCCTCATAATAATCTTCACAAATCAACACAACGTTTATGAATTTGAAAGCCTAAATACAACTCCCGGAAATCAGATGCTAAACATTGGCTATAAATGAAATACACAACGGTCACATCACTTCAAAACCACCATCAAGTTTCCATTGAATCCTTCACTCGTTATTTAAAAAACATTTCCCCTGAAAGTCTGAGGTAGAACAGTTTATAGAAGTGTGATTATAAACTCAACAAGGATATGAAAGTGAAAGGGGTATTACTGATGTATTTCATGTTGTAGAATAAACTGTAAAGATATCTTGAGCTTCTTTTAACCACAGAATCTAAGACATGCATTTAACCAAAAACCCATTCAAAAAAACCCATAAACGATGAAACCAAAAGTGCTAACTCATTTCTGGCTTTCGGTCTACAAAAATACATCCTCCCTGCAGCAGTCTACTGGAATCAGTTGTGAGTTATGTCTGCGTAAAGCATTATAAATCAGTCATTTGAGCAGTTCATGGACGGTTAGGATCTTGCCTTAAAAGGCAGCTGCCTATGAAGATTAGACAGCATGGAGGCTCTCCAGTTTATGTCTTTTAGATTAACCTTTCCCAGGTCTGTATATTTCTGCCTGTTATGAAAGCGAGACGTCCCTGGAGACCAGCACAGGTGCCAGAACCAAACTTACATCACTCGGTTATGTAACTGTGGTTAGTATTGTCTTTGTACAAAAGGGCTTTTTTTTGCCAGTTTGACGCAAGGGAGAAGGAGAAGTCTCTTGGAAAGAATTTACAGCTTATTATTAACTGTTTGATGTGTATATGAAGAAAGCAGATATGTAAAGTCTGGTGAGGTCAGAAATCTCAAGGCCCTTAAAAGGATGTAGAGTGTCATACAAATGAGATTTAAAACAATCTGCACTTTCAAAGAAAACAAATCCCAGCTGCTCCTCTGGTGTGAGAGAACCAGCAGTCTGCAAACACTCACAGACACACTGAACGGAGGAGACACGCCTTTGGAAGGATTTCGGTCCATTACATAACACTGCAGACATATTAACCTTCTAACACTGCTTTTCCTTTTTCTATGCTTCACATCTGGAACTGGGGCAAACACCACACATTTTAAAAGCTTTAAACAAACACAAAGCTTAAGTATATAATCGCCTTTTAAAATTCAAATCGCAATATCGCATTTACAAGGTTTAAGCAAGTATTTCATGAGGAATAAAGCTAATACCGACTTACACGAAGCCTATTGATCTAGTAAATCAATGTACAACTGGCCCTAAAGCATTTTTAAGCACTGCATTAACAATTAGGGGTGCAAACTGATCCAGTCACCAATATTTTTATAATGGCCTCTTTTATCATCAATGTATATTTTGTAAAATGTCAATATTTATGGAAATACTCTGTGATAACTCTGTCCATTTGATAAGACCTGGAATATCAAAATCAAATGTGGGCAACAGATCCTTTTCTTATTTAGTGCCCAAACTCTGGAATAATCTACCTAGCGTTGTTCGGGAGGCAGACACGCTCTATCAGTTTAAATCTAGATTAAAGACCCATCTCTTTAACCTGGCTTACACATTACACACCATCTCATTTCTATAATTCAAATCCGTTAAAGGGCTGCATTAATGAGGTAAACCAGAACCGGGAACACTTCCCAAAACAGCTGATTTACTCGCTACATCAGAAGAAGAATGGCATCTACGCTAATATTAGTCCGTTTCATTCTTATTCTGAGGTCACCCATACAGATCCAGATCAGATGGTGGATCAGTACCTAGACACGGCCTCTACAGCCCCGAATGTCAGCGGAGACCATGTCAACTAGATGCGCTCCAGAGACAGATCTGCAAAGAACTCGTCGACGGGACAAGACCACAGTAACCAGATGAGTTCTCTGCTCAATCTGACCTGTGCTGCAGTCTGGAATTAAACCACATCATGCTAGTTTCGTCCGGCCAGAGGAGAACTAGTCCCCAGACTGAGCCTGGTTTCTCCATTTCTGTCACCGATGGAGTTTTGGTTCCTTGTCACTGTCACCTTTCGCTTACTTAATTTCTGGCAATACTGTCGGCTTGATTACACAGACACTATTTGAAATGGACTGAGCTGGACGATGACATTTAAAATCACTTTAAATGAACAATTGAGTGTTTACTATTGTCTTCATGCATTATCGACACACTATTTACCTGTTTGGCAATGTAAAGCTGCAAAATCTCATTCATTATTAAGACCCGTTCACACCAAGAACGATAACTATAAAGATAATGATATTAGCGTCCACACCAGCGAATGATATCTTCTTTTTATTCTAAGTGCACGCTCGTCTGCCGCTTTAAGTTCTCGAGCGCGTTACAGCAGGATGGATTCTGATTGGCTGTCAATTTTTTTATCGTTCATCAGCTGGAAAAAAAATCCTTTTAAAAGTGATTCCAACGATATCGTTTTTCTTTGTCTTTATCGTTATAGTTGTGGTGTGGACTCTGCTGTTCTTTAATACTGAAAACGATTTTTAGAACTATATCTTTATCGTTATCTTTATAGTTATCGTCCTTGGTGTGAACGGGCCTTTAGTGTCTATGTATGTGTGATTTACAATATCATCCGGCAGAGATCAGGGGTCGACTGAATGGTACATCCTTGTCATTAACTTTGCAGGGCAATAGCATCAGATTTTCACAGTAGTAGCACAAATTGTAATGACAGCACTGTTGAAACACATAGGACAGAAAGTTCACCTGGTCATTAATGGAGCTGTAGTCATTGGTGTTGGAGATGTCTTCGTCCTCCGAATCAAAGAACTCCTCCTGGTTCTCCAGCAGTTCTGCCAGAATACGGCTGACTGACTCCTGCTCCCTCAGATCCTCCACGTCTGTGTCTAAACTGCAGAACATATAGGAGGGGAATCAGTTTAAAAAGAAAGTGTTATGCTGTTGTTCATGGTGTTAAAATACATTCTTCTATATCGGCTTAATATGTCCGTAGACATATTTTCCTCAAGTGTAAACACTGACTTCTTGGTGCTCTCAAAATATTGCTCTGTTTGTCTGAGCATCAGACCATATTCTGTACTCTAAAACATTAATGTTTGGGAATCAGTTTTGAAAACTGTTTGAAAACACCCTTTGGTGTGCATAAGGTTCACACAGAAGGCTTTCTACCTTCCAATATTCATCCATTAAATTGATCAAAAAAGACAGTCAATTGCTTTTTTACATTGAATTATTTGAAAATAAGTGTAAGAACATACATTTACAGAGTTTTTAAGCATGTAGGTGATTTTCAGTGCTTTGGCGACGCTGAGGTTTCTTTCACGCTGTATCTGACTTGCACCAAAGGTTAAAGAGACTAAAAAAAATTCCTGTTTATGGCAATTTGTACAGAAGAGTTTTCAGTTTGTTCATCTCTTGAACACCCTTTTACTGCTGTGATTTTACCTCTAAATGTTGGGTGGATGTTTTCAATTAGCTTTCAGTGAGAAATTATAATATTTATCCTTTAGTAATAGAAAATAATTTTAATAATATACTGAATTCCCTGTTTTCTGACTGAACATGGTCATTTTGATGGGTAATTATCACATTACATATGACATGTAAATGGAAGAATTTTAAACCCTTCTTTACTATATTTCTCAGATTTTGTGAGAATAGTATGCTTTCAAATATTTCAAAAAAGACATTTAGGATAAGTCCAAATGCATAAATGCTATAACTTAATAACAATCACTACTCCTTCAATACATGTCTACATTAATTTATAGGTTTTTTTTATATAAATATAATAAAATTCCACATGAATATCCCACAATATCATGGTGCATTAAGTGTTACTACACTAAATCCATGTAAAAGCATCTTACTGGAAAATGTCTGGCCCAAAGACGGCAGCGAGAGCTCCTATGCTCCAGCTCTCCTCCTGAAGAGACGCCACACCAGACAGAAACCGGCACAGGAAGCGGAGCAAGCTGTAATTGACCTGCGGCAGCTGTTGAAGGAAGTACTTCATGTTTCTGCCCAGCTCTTCCTCACTGCTGTAGTCTAAAGGAGAGCAAACAGTTATTACGATACGTGGTGAGCTGTCTGATGCAAAGGTGTGAAAGACACCGGCCATGCTTTGATGATGCAATCATATTACAAGGCTATCAATTTGCCAGATCATTCCAGAAGGTAAAGCAAGCATTCTAATGCAGAGAGATACAAATTAAGCCCATTCGGACAGCTGGTAGGATAACAGAGCTTCACCCACCTTGATAAAGCTGCATTATTTGCGCCTGTAAGCCTGCAGGGATGACGGGCTCGGGGAGCTCCTGCAGGAAGAGGCGTAGCAGACTGACCGCTGACGCCAGGTCGGCCTCCTTCTCCAGGTTCACTTCAACGCCACTGTCGTAGCGCTGCCTGAGCCATTCCACGCGTTCTGCGTTCCCGTTCACTAGAAACAGACCCAGGTGCAGCCCTCCTACAAAACACAAACACACAGCTCACTCAGACGAACCAATGTGCAGAATAACGTATAAACATGTCACGGAGGAGACTTTAATCGCTGAATCACTGCACAGAGAGCAGCTGACTAAGCTGAGCAGTTGCTTGTTAACCTCGTAATCCCTTTAGTCAGATGTGTTAGCATGATAACCTCACCTGCGTTGTCTCCGTCTGCAATCTACGAGATGATGAAACAGTCCTGCTGTTTCTTTTTAAAAATAACCCTGGCATTTTTTTTTTGGTTTGTTTTATGTTTAAGTTCACGACTGAACGAGTTTACATTCTTCGGCCCAAATGTTTTGAATAAAAACCAATAATGGATACTTTTACGGCTGGCTTCTTGAGTGCTGCACTTTTAAAACAAACTACATCTCTGCCAGATCAGATCAGAAGCTTCCTAAAAGCTCAGCTGGCAAATCAGCATTAGCTGGACTGTCTCAGTTCCCATTCCTGGTGTTCTGTGCGTGTACATAACTTTACAGCGAAGCTACAGGGATGCTTGCTGTTTTGTCTAAATAAGCTTCAGTACAGAAACATCCTTCCGTATGAAACGGTGGAGGAGAAATGCCAGTGTGCTGAACTCTGAGAGGAAGAGCTGGTGTTTGGAGACAACAGCGGCGGCTAAAGCCCTTTAAAGGACTTAACAGCTCTGCCAACGTAGTTTCAACATCCTGCCCGTGCTGCAGTTTAAACATCAAGCTGCAGTCCTCATCTCTCTAAAGGGAGTCTGCTCGATGTGCGAGTGAGAAGTTCAGCAATTTGCAGATTCCAGTCATTGAAAAAGAGCAAAAGGTGAAGGACTTGGCATTTACGTCTCTACATGCAGCAGTTAATTAGTAGGTGAGAGACTCGGTGTAATAATACAGTGCCATTATAAAATCCTCGGGCAGAATAATCTTCTTATTTTCACTTTTAACTCTGCGATGTTGCACAATAAAGGAAGTACATCTTTGATCAGGGAGTGCAAGGAAGCCATCGTATCGTGCAATCAGACCAAACAACATTTTTGGCTTTATCAGATGAAAATGTCATGCTCTGCTATTTTGATAAATACAGATATATATATATACATAATCTATTTAAGTAACAACTGTGCAAGTTTACTTTTAGTCAATTTCACTTTATTAAAATGCTTTTTTTGATCATATACTCTTGTGTTACACAACCTTGCTGCATAATTGAGACTAAACCTTTATTTATTCATAATAATCATATTTATTACACAACCTTTCATAGTTTGGGGTTGGTAAGAATTTATTTACTTATATTTTTAAATGTATCTCTTTTGCTCAATAAAGTTGAATTTATTTGATAAAGTAAAAACTGTAATATTGTGAAAATATTATTACAATTTTAAATAGTTTTCTGTTTATATATATATATATATATATATATTAAAATACATTTTCAGCATCATTACTCCAGTCTTCAGTGTCACAAGATCCTTTAGAAATCATTTTAATATGCTGATTTGTTTTTATGCTGAACTTTATGCTGAAATTAATTATCAAACAGTGGTAATGCTTAATATTTTTATGCAAAACATTATTTTATTTTCAGAATTCTTTGATTAATAGAAAGTTCAAAAGAAAAAGCATTTGTCTGAAATATTTTGAACATTTAAAATGTCTTTACTGACACTTTTGATCAGTTTAATGCATCCTTGCTAAATAATAATAATAATAGTAAAAAAAGTCTTGTTGACCTCAAACTTTTGAAAGGGAATGTATATTTTATACGCAAACTGATGAAGTTAAAAACAACCAAAATAATGTGATCGTAAAAAATTATAATAATAATAATAATTTTATTCCAAAACCACAACAAACTCACAACTCTCTGAATATTATAATCTATGTTTAAAGAAAGAAAAAAGAAAGTTAGTTTACATTCTTTGATGACCATGTTTTGACTTGAATATATTCTTGAATGTATTTTGATATATGATTGTATATGTATATGTAACATTTTCATTTTCATTTTCATTTCATCTAAAACCATGATTCAAATGGTAAATATGCACTTTCTGGTCTGTCTTCATTTCAATCCCTGAAATGGTTTCAGTAACTATAATGCTTCTATCATTGACGACAACCAAAAACAAATAAACAAAGGCAGGGCTCGCAAAATTTCAAAATCCCTGGTAGCCCTTCGGGCAGGCATTCTTCAGGTTTTGGTAGCCCAAAATGAATTTAACTAGCCAGAATAAAAAAAGACATCAGCTGATCTTTACTGTGGACAAATCAGCATGATCAGCAAAAACTAGTAGCATATAGAGATGATTCAATAAACTTACGATGCAATAAAATTCACAATACAGATTACACCACACAATTTTCTTACAACTTATTTTTTTACAAAATGATATTTAAGACAAACTATAAATGAAAAGGTGTCCTTTTATTATTTCTCAGACAAAATGCTGCGTATTTCGTTGTGAAATTGAAACGTTAAATAATAAAACTAACTTTAAATTTTAAAACAAATCCCAAATCAAATAAAAAAATTATACAACTAAAAGAAATCTCTTCATATAAACAAAGGCTTTGTCTGTGCTCTATTTAAAATCAGAGGCAACCATTTGAATTACTATACAAAAAAGATGCTAAATACATCTTTTTTGGATTGTATAATTAAATTTTTTTAAGCTTTGTGAATCAGAAGCAAATGTCACTCTCTGACAGCAGGTGGCACTAATGGAACAGCAGGTATTTAAAGGCTGCTGCCCCTTTAAGGCCGAATGCATGGATCCAATATAATGCACAGGAGATTTCTTTCTCCAATGTATACGTTCACTTAAGACAAAACTGACTGTGTTTACGAGAATACATGCAGAGACAATTATTTTGAGATACTTTTGTGTGTATGTGTTCATTCAGAAACAAGGATATGCGAAAGATGAATCAATTCTGTGTACCTTGGAGACAAGACAAAGCCTTAGAAACAAGTGCAGACGATCAACTACGATCCGTTTCACCCTTACAAGCGAGTGAACAACGTGAATAAAGTTAAGAATTTTACATCACTATTCAAGATAGCCCGTCGGCCAGGGTGGTGATACATTTTGGTAGCCCGATTGGAAAACACAATAGCCCCGGGACATCAGGCTAGCGATTTTGCAAGCCCTGAAAGGCTAGAAAGAAAGTACCAGGAATCACCAGGGTCCCCCCTCACTCACCGTGCTCTTCAATGTACTCCACGATGCTCCTGACCAGCAGGGGGACCTCATGTCCTGGCTGCCCGCCTTGCTGCACCTCCTCCAGGGGGATCCCAAACACTCTGGCCGTGCTGAGGGAGTCGCTGAGGGAAGTATTGAGGCTCTTCCTCATCGCCTCCACAGCCTGGCTGCTTCAGTCCGTCTGCACACAGAGATGCCGAGAACAAGGTCACGTTATCAGGGGTGGGGCGCGAGCTCAGACAACAACTCCAGACAACAAGAACAAAACAAGATGAAAATTAGAGCGGGACCTCTCCCATCTCGGAAGCGGCGGTTCTTATCGTGTGCGAGCAAAGAGAGCTTAAATGAGTGGAGCGACTGTCATGTGGACGGATTGTACAGCCGTCAGATGCGGCACGCCGGTTTAGTTGATGGTAGCAGGTGGCTGCGATTCTCCTCCAACATGCAAATTCCAACACAAACCATACTGCTACAGCGAACAAGCTGTTCGTGTTAAGGAAAAACTCCGCCACTGCATCTGATTAGCGTTCAGCATGATCAGAAATGTACATACAATCTGAACTTGATCTGTCGAGATACCTGATGTCTTCATGACAACACCAGCTGCTCTCACGTATCTTATCTTAGCAAGTAGGATTGCAACATGAATTGATTTTTTCGGCACAGCCGAGCTCTCACCTTGTTGTAGAAATGCCCAGAAGTTCACTTTATCTCCTGCTCCACTCACTAGTAGGAAACAAATCGTTCATCTATGGTTGCTTCAGGTTGTGGCAGAAGATGAGCCTGTAGTTCCTCATTGACAGACCGCAAATCCTGTTCAGGACGTTAGTGGTTAAGCTGGAGGAAATAAAACACATGAAAAACAGCAGCATCAGCAAATGCATCAAAACGGATTCTGATTCATATGAGCTGGGGCAAATTTACAAACCACTTATCCACTTATGAACATCTGTGGTCTGAAAAACACATCTAGTGAAGTTTAAATCTCAATTAGGAAGAAAATACAGCAAGCAATCTGTTCACCCTGCTGTATATTGCATCACATGAACCACATTTAATACTAAGTGGAATTTTAATCCAAACAAGGTTTCCAATCATGCTACTGAAAGCCTTCATGCTTCACTTTCATTTTTCTTTGAAAAGGAACGTTAATAAAAGTGTTCCAAGAGTCTAAACGAGGAAATTAGAATTCCAAATACATGATAAACCTACCATTTAAAAATTTAAATTCAGTCATTAATTAATCACCCTCATGTCGTTCCAAACCTGTAATACCTTCGTTCATCTTCAGAACACAAGTTAAGATTTTTTTGATGAAATCCCAGAGCTTTCTGACCCTGCATAGACAGCAAGGGAACTACTACATTCAAGGCACGGAAAGGTAGTAAGGACATCACTTTACTGAACAATTTCTTGCAGGATCAGAAAACTCTCGTATTTCATCAAAAATATCCTAATCTGCGTTCAGAAGATGAACTAAGGTCTTATGGGTTTGGAACGACAATAGATTGAGTTATTAATAACAGAATTTTCTTTTTTGGGTGAACTATCCCCTTTAATGTTTCTGAAGTCTCTTATACTCAGCCTGCTGCATTTATTTGATAAAAAAAAAAAAACAGTAATATTGTGAAATATTATTACAATTTAGAATAACTGCTTTCTATTTGAATATACTGTAAAATGTAATTTATTCCTGTGATCAAAGCTGTATTTTCAGCATCATTACTCCAGTCTTCAGTGTCACATGATCCTTCAGAAATCATTCTAATATGCTGATTTGCTGCTCAAGAAACAGTATTATCGATGTCGTGCTGCTTCATATTTTTGTGGAAACTGTGATTTACAAAAGAACAGTATTTACTGTAAAGAGAAATCTTTTGTGACGTAACAAATTAGTTTTTTGACCCAAACTTTTGAATGGTACTGTGCTGCAATCACCTCTATTTTAGGTAAAAAGCAGTCTTCCAGAATGGACCTTTTCTCTGAAATAATACACATTGTTACAGTTCAATAGATCTACTCCATTACCTGCACTATCTTTTACACAAATGACTTTTTAAGATGTTGAGAGCATTTTCATTGTGCCACTTTACCGCTTTAGGCACGACTAGCTGCCTGACACCATGTGGAACGGGAACAAAATGTCCCGAAAAACGAATGGGAACGATGTGCGAACTGACCCCTAACAGCAGATATTAAAGTCTGCAGACAATTGAGAGTAGATACGCTTCTAATCCCACATATCACGCGCGATGACCTTTCACTCACAATGTTCACCATTGTTAGAGAAGCTAAAAGCGGCTCAGCACTGAGACAGTTAGCAGAGAGCACAGTATGACCTTGGCTCATTCCTCAGATCTCTGGAGAACACATAAAGGGACGATGCTGGAATTTTCTGCAGGCAAATCTCTCCGCATCTCCTTGGTGACATGATGTTTGCAATGATGTTTGTCTCACTATGGTTACTTGGAGATTTTGTAGATGCAGTCAACGAAAAGCATGCGAAAGATACACAAAGAGCGGCTGCAAACGTTCCAGAACATTCCCCGGAACAGCAGTGTCCTGAAGATAACCTAACAAGGAGATTATCAGCCCACTTACAGCACACAGTTCAAAGCTCAAACGCCAATGATTAATTCATAACTGTGAGTATCTTTGGGACGTCTTTAGAAAGATATGCAATTATGAGGAGCTCAAGGTTAAAACTAGATCAGTCGGTTGTTTCTGGTAATCAGGTAACTCCCAGTAACAGGCAATCAGGGGAACTGGACTGAATGCAATACTTCAAATTCTGATATAACACTTTATGGGACTAGTAGTAAAACCCTTGATATTAATTTTTACAGTCTCACAAGGCAGCACTGCAGTGAAATGTCTCTACTTAGTATTTTTCTCCTCTTTAAATGTATGCAATTAATTCACCTCAAACCTTTACTCAGCGAGTAAATCACTCTCATGTGACTAAGTTTTGCACCAGGTGACTAAATAATGTCTGATGTTAGCCACTGGCTAATAATAAATTGTTAGATTTTACTCCCAAAGATTGAGCTTCTGGTTTTATTAAACATTGGCAGGAGCTAATCAGTGATTTTATTGCTGTCCGAATCCAGAATGTCTGTTTTTCTCCCACCTGTGCAAAACTTTTTGGTAATTTAATTGCTGACCGAATCCTCTTCCATCTTTTCCCACATTGTTTACAAGAGTGGATAAGTCCAAAAGCTTTGAGTTAATGTGCATACACTTTAAATATGTACACTTTTATAATATTACGTCACTAATCCAACTAAATTTCTGGTTCATAACTTCTAACATTTTTTCTTTTTTACATTTTACATTTATTACATAAGTTTACATAAATTGGGGCTTGCACAAATTATCATTTTACTAGTCATACAAGTCAAATGTTTACCTTATGTAAATAAGTTTGCATTACTTGTCTGCCAATTTCCAAAAAATCTATTTTTTACATGACATCCATCATTTTGAGTGATAAAATGCAAGACAGAAAACCATTTAAACCATAGCATGTCAATTTTCCCGTTAAAATATGGCATTTTAATAATAATATCAAATAAAAACCAGATATTATTTTCCTATTATTAATTTAAATATGAATCAAGTGACCACAAGAGCAGGTGCTAGCCTGTGTCTTTCAGTTTTGAAATACGGGAAATATGGGAAAAAGTAACTTAATAATCAGGACAAACACACAACAGAAAAACCCTGAGGTCCTATGTCACAAAGAGTATGGGTCATATCACGGGTTGTATACGAGAAAAAGAAAGTTTCCCATGTTGTGCAGAAGCTGGATAGAGAGTCGTCATGTGACTTCAAAAATGCCATTCACCAAAAAAAAAACAACAAAAAAAAACTATCAAGCCTGACCATCAAAGATAAGCTGATCCACAAATAAATCTTTGAAACATTTAAATAAATCATAAATAACCAGCAGGCCACACAAGTTTTGTCTTTGACATTGATATTATTGATTAAGAGTCTCCTACCCAGCTCTACAGAGAATGGAAATTTCCAATTGGTTTATTAAACCATCCGGATGTTGACGCTTGCAATGCCAGTCTAGCAGTGTGGTGGTCCCTGGCAACACTGAATGCGGAGCTCATCATTAGGATGGAAACGAGAGAAACTGCAAATTTAGCTAATCAGCTGCTGACAACGTTCTGAAGGGACCCGGAGAAAGAGCAGCGGGGGTCAGAGCGCAGATTAAGACAACAACTTCATTAAACCTACGTCTGTCTTTGCTCGTGACCTAAAAGACTAAGCGACATGGAGCTACAGAATAAATTTAGCAGTATTTATAGGAAACAAATGCAGTCAGTGGCCACTTTCACACATCAAACTTGGTAAATTACACTCAAATGGACTTTTCTGATCATCAAGTTTTATTTTGTTTACATATCTATCTGGTGTTTTAATATTAAAGGATAAACCATGTGCAGACCCCGCTGAGAATTTTCTCCTCAAAACTATATTGTATACAGTCTAAGATTGGGTTTGAAACCACACGTTTCCTACCAACACAAACATGTAACCAATCAACCCATCAACTTGCAGGATGGGGCTTTTCGTATCATTAGCAAACCATTTCTACCTGAGGTTGTTGATTTCTGGAAGGCGGCTGTCAGAGATGGCAAACAGGAACATGGTTTGTGCAATTACCATTCCAACAAATTCAGACTTGCAGACAACCCAGTATAATTGGCTCTTCCTCTCATTCTTTTGGAATTACAAAGTTGTGTAATGTTTACTTCTTCAGTTAACTGAGTAAAAGTGGAGCAGGTAGTCCGAGCTGATGTGACTGAGTGGAGGCGGGGACTACTTTTTGTGTATAGTAAATGAGGTGAGGATGTAGAGTTAAAGCCATGCACACTGACTTGGTTTTGCACTAATCAATTGTTCCACAAGGTGGCAGCACTGGCCCGTGCCATCGTTTCAGAGTAGAAAACAAAACTAAACAGACCGAACAACAACAGACAATCGCATAGTGTGAGAGGGTTATGAGACAGCAGCAACTTTAGTTTCAAAGAGTACAATGACATTTTCATCAGTCAAAAACCTAGTATACTTTGGGGTTTACATTCAAGCCATTTCAAGGAATGAAGAAATTATTCTTAAATGTGTCATTTTGATGATCAAAGATGATTTATAAGGTACAAAATTAGTGACTGCTGAGGGACTCTAAACACATTGTATCTGCTGTTCACACATACAACAGACAACATGCACACATCAGCTCTAAAATAGCTTTGTGACGTCAATAATTTGAAATGACCTTTAAACGTTAAGGTCATTACCTAAAGGTCTGTTAAACTTTTATCCCAGACAATTTGACAGCGCTGATTTAGAGTTATTTCCAAAAATGCCCTGTTCATAGAAGATCTCTAAGCGTAATTTACTGGTCATTTTCCAGAAAAGGTTGTGTGAAAGCCCCTACTGGAGATGCGTTACTGAAACAAAACTAAAAATCACCAGTATGAACTGTAAGTGTTGCTTGCAATTGCTGACACAATGCTTGGGTGTTCTGTGTGGTTGGTACGAGAGCTTTACTATGTGGTTTGCCCAAGTAAAGTCAGAAGAGCCCATCTCTATGATATTCTGGTCTCTAGATATGACTCAGGTTCCTTCTTCATTGTAAGTCTGTGGGATTTTTATTGTCCAGTTTCCTCAGCATGAGCTGACAAACACACAGAGAAAAGGTTTTGTGTAGATTTGCTTAAAGCAAATGTTTGTCAATGGGATTTCCATTTGAATAAGCTTGCTGTTGTCAACATTTGCAAATATTGGGTGAAACTGACCAGCAAGACAAATGAAGTGGGCACACCACTGCAGATGATTATTATGCCACATCCACTTAAAGCTGGGGTCCATTTGACCGAAATAGGACGCAAGTATCAAGGCTAATTTACAAAATGCAAATGCTTCTTCAGGATGACTGACGGTTGAAGTAATGATGTAGGCCTAGTTTCTGCGGTTTATTCACTGACATCATTTTTTTCCCCCTCTTCGGTCTATTAGCTCATTCTTCAGCATCGAATGCCGTCCGAAATGAAGCCATATCCTCCTCAAAACCAACAGGAAGCAAACTCAAAGCTTTCACTTTTGCTATCTAAAAAAAAAAAAAAAAAATTCAAAGCAGCTCATCACATGACCGTGCTCACCACAGCAATAATCGCTCAGCTCAATGTTCAAGATCTGATTTCATGCATGATGATTTTGCTATTTTGTACAGCAAGCATACTAGAGCACATTTATTACAACAGAGAACCGGCGTTACAAATGAAAGCAGTTACCCGTAATCTAGCTCACAACCCATATGGTGCTCCAACTGTTTTCATGACAGGCGGTTGGATGAATCTAAAGAGAGTCTGTCACGTAGAAAAGAGCCGAGCAGCCGCGCTGAAATCTCCTCAAGGACAGCTGGGTTTAGCTGTAATCTGAACAAGACACATTCAGCAGGTTTTAAAGGCCTTATCTCCATGTGTACAGCAGCTAAAAACCCAAAGATGGCTACAAGTTATCCTAGAATCCAAGCCTACGAGCAGCCCGGTTTCAAGCTGGTGTGAAAGCAAGGGTTTGTCAAGTCTTTCAGACATCATGTCCGTGGCTCGTTGGGAGATCTGATGCGTTTGGTTTTGCTTGGCCCAGCTGGACTACAAATCACGCGGCTATCACAACAATATAGCAACAGGAGGGACAGCAGTCAATGATTTTGCTCCGATCACTCACGTACGCATGGAAAATGTATTTGACGTACAAGGACACAATCTAGCATCGTCTCGAATCACAGGATTTCTATGGCTTCTCTATTATATCAGCCTCATGCCTTTTCCATTTTTTTGTTATAACTAGAAAATGATTTTTGTTTAAATCCAAGATCGTGTTCACACACACACACAAGAGCCATTTCTAGCTGGATAAATTTACTGGATATACTACAAAAAGCAGACATTTCCATGGCCTTTTCAGGATTTTATGAATTTCTTTGAACCTTCTGATGTTGTAAATGGCACCACATTTGAAAGCTTTGTGCCGAAGTGCAAGCAAAGACAAATAGCAGGTTTTTTCACAATGTACACACTATATAGTCTATTCCAGGGGTTTTTGAACTGGGGTCCAGTGGCTGCAAAGGAGTGCAAGGCGCTCTGTATAAATGTTTAGAAAAAAGAAAAGTGCACTTTTTTTTATTTATAAATTATTAAATAATAGTGCTGTAAATTGATTAATCTAATCGCGATTAATCACATCCAAAATAAAGGTTTTTGATTACTTAAAATATGTGTGTGTATATTTATTTTATATACAAACATGCATGTATATATTTAAAAAATATTTACATTTATTAATATATATTTATATTCATATACATTTTATATTATATATAAATATCCAAATTTCTCTTATATTTTTCTTTAATATATACATGCATGTGTGTGTATTTATACACACTACACACGCATATATTATGTAAACAAAAACTTATTTTGGATCCGATTAATCGCAATTAATCGTTGGACAGCAATAATAAATAATAAAAAAATACAATTTAAATACAATTTGATTAAAATAAATAGATAAAAAATAAACTGAATAAATGAACAGGAAAAAAGTATTAAAATAAAAAAAAATCAACAAATGACTAAATACATCTAATAGTACAGTGCTAACATGAGTATAAGAAAAACAATTAACGACATATTTAATAAGTAAAGAAATACACGTTATATTTTAGCATTACAAAAAATCATTTGTTTATACAGTTAAAATAAAACAAGGTCAAATCATTTAAATAAATAATCTATTTTAAACAGCACAATGCTATTCAGCTGCTGCTCCAGAAACAGATCTGCGCAGGATTCGGGTTTCACTTCCCAATTAAACGAAACTGGAGCTATTTTAGGAACCAAGAGCACTCTGTTTTATTTCAGAATGCATGTTTAACATCTCACACGAATATTTATTTCTATTGACAGGATGTGGTTCTGACAGTTACAGGCTGTAAACAATTTCACTCAACTTACAGAAGCGTCTCACTCTTTCTAGCGGAAAAATAAATACATAAAAATACAATCGCAAATCTACTGAAACCTGATGCATCTTTGTCTGTGACCAAAGCAAATCAAACACTCGAAAAAAACAAATTAATGATTCTCACTATTGTAAAACCACTGGTTTTCTGCGCTCTCCTGTTAGCCTCGTAGCTTAGCACTGTCAACATCTAACGTTATTCCTGCTGTCAAGGCACAAAAACAGCGATAAATCCACTATACACGCACTTTACACGAAGGCAGAAATAAACTAAACATGTAAGGCGTAAAACACAAACATCATAACACAACAATACAGAGCGGAAATCGATAACTTGGTGGAAAAAATACAGGATGAATGGCTGTGAGGCGATCCCTCAGCTGGCTAACGCCACTGCTAGCATCCGCTAAAGCCGCTTCTTCTAAAGCATCCACACTTACCAGGTCAAACCGGACGATAAACGACTGCAAACCGAATAATTCCAGTAGTCCTTGGTTCAAAGGAGGCGATATGGATATTAATAATGACAGAGACTAGCTGCAGTGATGGCCTTGCATGGCCAGTGTTACTGTTAAGTAACGTTAGTTGATTCTGTGGAATGGAGACAGTGTTAGTTACACACCCACAGCAGCGATTCCTGAGACACACTGACCACGCCCCTTTCTCTCTCTCTCTCTCTCTCTCTCTCTCTCTCTCTCTCTCTCGCTCTCTCTCAATTCAATTAAATCCAGCTTGTGCTTTAAAATGGTTACAATGCATTGCCAAAGCATAGTGTATACACTGAATCTAGAACAGATATGTCTATTTTACATTATATTTCCACATTATTATTTTTTGCATCTTTGATTAGACAGAAGCAGAGACAGAAATGTTGTAGTTTTTAGTAGTAGCCTACTCATTATAGTAGTTTCGGTGTTTCATCACTGAACTGCAAGGTAAAATACTGCATTAAATACAAAAAGATGCACAAACTATGTTTTAAACGAAATAAAAAACTAAACTCAGCTAATGCAATTCATAACAGCCTAAAAAGCTGTTCTGGCACAACAGAATATTATTTAACATGGAACTTCAGTGCCACCCAGTGTTTGATTCCGCACATGCATCGTATATTATAGACAAGGCCGGGGCAAGTTGTCACGCTTTACTTTACATTTTATTCATTTTTTTTTTTTTGTAAAATCATTTTCTGTATATAAACATATCTTGTTAAACACACGTTGACCTTTGGGGTGAGGAGGTCACACTAAACAGGCTAAGCTGTCCCAGTCCCATTTAACAGCCTACTTTTTTTTTTTTAGCAAAATGTAAACAGTTAAACTAATTTTCACATAACAGAAAAAAAAATAATATAAATAACAGTAACAATGTATCATACCATTGTTTTATACTGTAATCAATAAACTATTTAAATTAATAAATAAATAAAAAATATTATCATTATTTATTTATTTTTTGTTTTTTAGTTGCTATAATAACCCTGATGTCCATAGACTAATCTCAGCATGAGCTCATCACTGTACAACCACTGTATCTATACAATCTAAACTGTTAAACTGTGGCAATTTTGTTCTCTTTTCTTAGGCTACCTATACCACTAAACTATATACAAAACTATGCTATCACACAATTAACTTTCAAATAAACAATTAAGCAATAAAAAAGCAGACTCACACAGTGATTTATTTAAATGTTTATTGCTGTGCTTGAAGATTACATTTCTTGGACTTAAATTGTGTTTGGTGGGTCAGTTCAAACACATAAACATTTCTATTATTTAAATAGTAAAACAACAATTCTGTGATACAATACATAGGCTTCACTAATAAACTCTGAACAAGCTAACAAGCTAAGAACCTATGTGCTTATACATACGATCTGATGTACAAGAAGAGACGAGAAACATTACATTTACCAAAAAGAAAAAACACAGTCATACCAAACAAATAAAAACAATAGCTTACAAAACCTGCACACCTCAAAGAGGAGGCACGTGTAGTTCATAATGTGCTGATAGGAGGGCTGAAATTAAATAAAAAGATTCATTTTAAACACAAGACCCACTGCAGGCCCCAAAGTTCATGTGCTCGACGTGTGGCGGTACATTTCCACCGAAGTATATATGTGTAAATATAAAGTCTGACATGATTTAAATGGTTGATAATATTGAATGCAGCTTTGTCTCTTTCACTTCAAAATCCAAATGTAATAAGTGAATAAGTAAAAAAAAAAATTCCTCCGGCACTTTTGGGCAGATCAATGCGAAACAAGTTTTTGAAAATGATTGTGAGGAAAAATATTTTGCCTTCTTTTACCAGCTGAATGTTGGCATATTTACCCATCCTCGATATTTCTGTTCTTTTGTACAGTGACAACTCTAAGATCTACTTTGACACTTGCGGATAGTAGTTTATAAACCGGACAGTATCCAAATCTAAGTGTCAGGACCCCACGACACAACGAATCAGACCGAGAACTGCTGCTTCAGAAAACATTACACGTTGCAAAAATGTAATGATCACTTCTTACAGATGGTGCTGATTCACAGGGATTTTCTCTGCCATAACTGCACATCTGGCTCATAATTACATTGTATAGGAAACATTTTTGTATGACTATAAATTATTCCACATTAATAGAACTTAATAAAATGTCTGGTGTGCTTTATAAGCTTGTCTGTGTATATGCTTTGTCATGCTTTAAAAAATTGGTCCTCTGGTCTTCCCCAGTTCACTGGTGGTGCTGTGCGTCCCGCAATGTTTTCAGCCTTGTGCATAAAGAAGAGCGTTTAGGCCTCATACACCCTACAAAGGGACAAAAACAATTAATTATTTGTGAGGTTTAATACTGGGCTTTTTTTGTCTGTCTTGCTTGGGTTTATATTGACACCTAGTGGTGTCCAGTTATTTGAGTGCACATGCAGCATGAAACAGAAATAGTGATGTTTTTTTCTTTCTTGTTGTGACATATCTGAGGTGAGACATATCAAGTCGGCGGGATTTTATTTGATTTATTAGGAATTGATTGGATTGCTGTTGTAGATGAGGGAAAGTTAAGGTTTTTGATTAAAAATTGTGAGGGGACAGGAATTAAAAATGTGCATGGTTTAATCATTTATAATAGACACTGCAACATTCCCTAAAAAATAAATTTCGATTTCATGGTGACATTAAATCTGTAATTTTTCTAGAGTATTATTAAATTCCTTTTTAAGACTGTATGACCTCATCTATTACTCATTCTACTCAGGGTTTCTGCAGGTTTCATCAATGTAAATTTAAGACCTTTTTAAGACCAAGTAAAGAAATTTACATTGAATGGAGCACTTGAATGAATACCTCTGCTCTCAACCACTAGAATATAGAAATAACTTCAACGGTTTTGTCATTACATGACAGAAAAATTTTGTCCTTCATCAGTATTTTTCTCTTGGTTTTCAGTGCAAGTGTCTGAAGATTCTTAAATCAAGATCCATTTACTTGAGAAGCCAAAAAAATAAAGTCATGTTTTCTGAGAAATTGATTAAAATGAAGTGAGTTTGATTGTTTACTTTTCATACCCCACTGACAGATATTTGCTCTTGTTTCAAGCATAAAGCCCACTAGATTTTGTTCAAGACATTGATTTAATGATGTTTAGATATTTGTAAAGAAAAATACTGAAGAAGACTTTATGAATTTAAGAGGTTCTGCTCCTTTTAAGATGCAAAAACCTTATTATTGCACACAAAATTAGAGCAGTTTAATCCAACAGAAAATGTTTTTTTTCCTCCTTTTTTTAACTATGTTTTACTTTTCAGCTGACATTGCAAATCGCTCTTACTTTATCAACCAATTCCCAACAACCACAATCATTTTTTATTATTGAATATCTATTGAATTTTTAACTTTGGAAACATGTCAAATTGCATGAATCATTTGGGTTTTGACCTGGGTTTTACGTTCACAGTGCTGGCTGGCAGTTGTTTCTATGTAGTAATGCAGAAGCGATGGAAACGCTACCTGTGTTTGTCCTTCCAGATTTTGAACCACTTGACAAGGTTCTTAGTGCTCTGGAGTCTGGGGTGCAGGCAATACTCTTGCCCTTTGAAACGGGACACATTCTCCATGGTGACACTGTAAACACATGGGAAAAATCACAGGTGAGTGGATGGGAGGAGAAGATGGGTAAATTTAAGTCATTTAAGGGTCATTTAAGCAACAAAGACATTAAGCAGTGATACACTAATACATTTCCTGCATGTCATTAATCATAAAAATGGTGACAATGCTATTTTATAGGTTAATAATGTAACTTTGCACTAAAGATTTGATTAAAATCATCATTCAAATTATATGCAGAAGCCAAGGCAGAAATGGACAAATCCTGACAAATCTTTATTTCGGAGTTATTTTTAGGGTGAATCGTCACGACTGCAGACTGGTAATCAAATACAAATTCAAAGCAGAATTCAATACCACAGCTTATTTTGCCTATTAAGAAGATATTTACCACGTCGCTGGAATCTCACCAAGAACGCCTATATTCTCTTATTTTGATTTTCACTTTATTATTCACCTGCGCAGCCAAAAGAACATGTTTGTTGACTCCAAACTCTTTACTGGCCTCTTAAAGCAGAGCAGGAGCTCTTGTGGGACTGGAGAAGCTTCTAGAATGTTAAACTCACACTCAGAATCCATGAACTGAAGAGAAGGGACACTTTCAGCAGAGTCCTCTGGGTTTGTTTTTCACTGAGGTCAGAGCTCACCAATGCAAATCCAGACAAATGAGCTAAACGTCCAGGGATTACTTACCAAAAAATTTGAGGCTACTAAAAACAACTTTGAGTGAGCCACAAACTGATAGAATTTTTATTCTTATGTAAAATATATTTCTGCACTTCCTATTCAAAATATATAATATAGTATTATTGACAGGTGAAATACATTGTAATCTTCAAATTATCACACATTATCAATTATCAATACAGCACTTGAATTAAGAATATCTGTGCACTTCAAATATAGTGAATTAATCGATACAATTCACATCAGACCAATTTCACTTTAAATCCACAATTCAGAGCAAACATTCTGGATCTAAACTGCATATAGATCACTCTCTTTCTTCATATGTAATAAGCCTATAATACTAAAACATCTTTTGAAAACTTAAATTAAAATCTATCTACGATCATTATAATATTAATTTGAACTTCAGAATATAAACACAACTTTAATATAAACTGATTTTAAGTCTCTAGCGCTGTAAATATGCTGCAATACCTAAAATGACCAGCAGGTGGAACAAAGTGTATGGTAACGTCCATCAAAAAGACAAGCTTTTCACAAACACAAATGTTTGCATCTTACAGCCTTCATAAACACTGTTTGGGCTTCATGCACTGTCACAACATAAACATACTAAATAATTTGAAGTCCATTTTGACTGTACTATCTTCTAAGTGTATCATATGGATCCTAATGGAAAATCCAGCTAAAACGGTTTATGCTGGCAGCTGGTTTAACAAGCTTAATAGCTGATCTAAGATTGTCATTTATAGCCGTTAGATAGTCCAAGATGTATTTGGTGGCCATTACTAGACAGCTACATTCTGGTTAGAGCTGATTAAACGGGTGTGGACTGGACTGAGCTGTTTTATCTAGTAGGGTCTAGGGGCAGCCGACACTTATGAGCTGCAGTATTTTTACAGCACTAAGGATAATCAACAAACATCTCCTAAAGCATGGTTTATTTATTTTTGTTCTTATTCTTATTATAAGACTACTCTATTAAAGCCTACTAGAAATATAGCTGCTCTATAAATATATCATTACTGAGTTGCTATCCAGTTAAAGAACTTACTGCAATTTATAAACACAGTCATAAAAATACACCACACACCAAACACACTTTGCAAAACAAAGATATAATTATTTATTTTTTTCACTCACAATATCATCTTTTCTTGGCAGTATGGATGTTTAGGCTTGATCTCCAGCTTCTGTACATCTTTGTACCGGATCTTCGGGCCTTTTCTCGTGCATCTGCACTTATACGCTAAGAAATGGATAAAAGGCACAGTTTAGTCTGGAGAAAGATCTCACAAAAACTGGCAAGAGATTTCCAATTCATGTTGCACCCAAACGAAAGTTATATTTGAATAGAAAAGATAGAAATAGAAAGAAGTCGCAGCTGCATAAAGAAAATCTAAAATAAAAAGCCAATGTGAATGTGTACCCAATTAATTTATTTAATAAAACAGCATTATAGAAAATGAAGCTTATATGCATAAATGTTATTTGCATTTACATGCATTAGCATAATTTAAGTGTTAATTTAAATGTCATTTAAAAAAAAAATAGCAAAGGACAAGGAGCTATTATAAATGTAAATATGCATAATAGCTTTGTTTTCTGATTTTAGCATTGTGACCAGACAATGACTTTCACTACTGTATTAACTGACAATTTATTTGTTTACTTTTTGCATTAAAGTAATGGGGTAAATTCTGATCAGGTTAATTTTTTTTAGTGAAAATATTTTGTTGTGAAATATGCCATGGCCATCTACAGATGCTTTCTGACACGTACCAGCATTTTCTAACTTTTAAACGCTTTTAAAATGAACTGACAACGAGGTTGTACAGAAAATCAGCAAACAGCGCAGCAGACTGGCGTGGTGATTCATTAAAGTGCCATTTGCTGGTTTCCCTCTGACCATGAGGCAGGTGAGCTGCTGAAAGACGCGTGACCTACATCTAATCCTCATCAATCTTCTCCGCTCCATTCAGCATCATCTCTAAACAGCCTCTCAGGACAGAAGCCAACAAGACTCATCCAGCAACACAAAGAGCCACTATTTACTATCACTGGCCAACTTTTGCCGAATGAACTAGATTGTCTGAGAAGAAGTGGAGATCCTTGACAGTTGGCGCTGTTATTCTGCGTGAAAGTTGAAAAAAAGATCAAATAGAAGAACAAAATCATGCACTCCGGATAAGACTGAAATAACAAAAACGCCAAATTCTGTATTGATAGACGCTTTAACAATGCATATCACCGCGAACTCCATAAAACAACAACAACAACAACATAAAAAAAGTAAATAATAAACATACACACACACACACACACACACTCACTCACCCTCTGTGTTGAGTGAATAAACGGCGATAACCAGCAAAAGCAAAGCGGCTGTACAGCGATTCATCCCCAGTATTTTGTTGAGAAGCTCCAGCAGCCTCTCTGGTCTGTTTGTAGCACTCAAATCCAAAAATCGAGATCCTCACACAGTGTCAGTGTGCTGAGAAACGCGCTCTCTGTCTCTGTGATGTCGGTCGGTAGCAGGTTGAATGTGCTCTCGAGCGCTCTGAGCTTCTATAAACACACGCTCGAGCGCCTCATTGATATGCAGAGCCCGCTGACGCATTAACGGCGGCTGCGTCTCCACACCGAGCGAGCTGCCTACCTAGAAAGCAGGTTTTTTTGGGCCGTGTGCATGCATTCGAGGGTAGGTAGCACTCTAGGTTTTGGCACACGGTCGCCAGAGAATAAGAGATTAAATTGAGTTAAAAAGTTTATTAGGAGAGTCTGCTCGTTGTCAGGGGAGATAATTGCATTGGCTTTTATGCCTCCTGTTAAAGAGTCTCTCTTAATTTGTTCTCCTTGATTCTTGTCCCATGAATAAATAAGGCTCAGTTTAGCAAACTCTTTGTTTTTAAATCTATACAATCTGGACATAATATAGTCTTTAGTAGAGGAGTGCTATCTCAAGAACATCTTAGATTAGAAGTATAAAACATTTTTTGCAGGTTAGGTTTTAAAAAGTCTTTCTGAGACATCAATAAGAAAGAACTAAAATGAGGTAAACCTGGCTGTGAATGAACAATTATTTTTACATCTTGCAGAAATTTTAAAATAGCTTTAATCACATGGTTGTTGGTGAAAATAGTATTAAGTAATACACATAAAAATGTAATACACTCCAAAAAATGTTGGGGGAGCACTGACAGTTGTTTTATTTAACTCAACTATTGTTTAAAAATATGGTTGGCTTAAAATGAAATAAAAAAATCAGACACATAATTACTAGAGGCATCAGCAATAATCAAAAGGTTAACATTTATTAATGAGCAATTAAAAAATATAGCGAAGAGTATTTTATTTCTTATGTGAGCATGAATTCATGAGGACTTCTACATTTGTGAGGTTTAAAAGACATAAGTCAACAATTCTCAAACATTTTGTAGATGCAAATTTTTTATTTGAATATTGCACTTTAGAGACATGCAAAGGGATTTTAGTCAATATAAACAACACTGTGTAAGCTGTTTGCATGTACTGATCTATGCTATTTACTTTCATATATATGTATATATATATATATATATATATATATATATATATATATATAAATATATAATGCTTTATACTTGAATTTGTCATCTTTTTAAAATTTCCTTGTCACTGTGATGAATAAAACTAGCTATTGTTTTCTGCACTGGCACCTAACAGTGTTTGGCTCTGTAAATGATACCCCTGAGAAGACTGTTTCTACTGTTCTACTGTAGTTTCCTCCTCGTGCATGGATGATTGCAATGCATGAAGCGAACCATCTGAGTATCTGTGTCTGCGGACAAAAGCCTCATCCCAGCCGTCATCAGCCATGCCTCAGTCCATTTCATGTCTGTCTGTGGCCCCTCCAACGGTCTGGGTGAACTGAAAAGCATGAAAATCATATGTGAAGCTGCCCTTCATTCTGCCTGACTGGATATAATAGAGACTTAATGGTAACAGACAATGCCAATGCCCCTCTTTAACCCAAATCAGCTACCACTGTCAAGGGCATATATGTTGTCAGTCATACCAAAAACATAGGCAGCTATATATATTTTTTATTGTTACGTCATAATGCTGAGACTGTCCACTGACAGCTACATCAGGCATCAAAGGAAAATAAATCTTGAATATTTTAATCAAATTACTGTTAAGAAAACAATACAAAGAAAAAAAATTGTAGTTGTAAATGAAGATTATCAAGTATGTTTTAGAAGGAAATACTGCATTTAAAATGTTTAATCAATTTGCTATTTGTTGCTGCTTTGATTAATTGTGAAATTTACTAGCAATTTCTAAATGAAAAATGTTCTACAATTTCATCACATAAACGATGAAGATGATCCGCTAATGTTCGCCAACCACAAAGTGTCACAATACATTTTATCTTTATTTTGAACAGTATTTCTACTACTTTATCAATTAAACCATAAAAAAATCTTTCTTGAGTGCTTTGTTTAAGGAGTCTATTTTTTTTTAATTTAAAATACAACCCGCTTTATATTTTAGCAATGACACTCAGTTTTTAGTGTGCTCATCAATACAACATTTTAACTGGTGAATGCCTCTTTATACAGAAGACAGAAGACTCAGCAATAAGCAGGTTACATAAACAAGGAGGCAACATGCATGGTGTTGTGAATGTAAAATAAACATACCCAATTCTAAAGACGGCTTTAATGAATCAAATCTGCCACTTTATGCCACATGCTGGCAACAATGCAAAACACTGATTACTGCGTCACCTTTCTTCAGGTATATGGAAGGACCTGACTGACCCTCCACAATACGTAACTCATTCCAGGCAAGCATATTGGAGCAATTACTCTTGGTATGTCTATAAGACCCGTCTAAACCAAACGCCATTTTTGACATACAATCCTTCCTCCATATCTTTGAGAAATGTTTGTTTGCAAAAGTGATCAGAGACGAGGATTAAGAAAGATTTCTGAGATTGTCACAGCTGATAATGAATGGAATATTGTCTCAGACGTATAATTATTTAGGAAAGGGAGATGCATAGATCTCTGGTTGTGGTTTATTGCGAGTGTTCTGAAAGGGTCGTAGACGGCAGGGAAAAAATGCAATTGCTAAATGCACAAAAACATAAACATAGTAATGTTTGCATGTTAGCAAATTTAACAGCCTTAACAACTGTTAATCGCTTCCCATATCATTCGCTGGCATGAAGGGCTAAGCGTCCAATCAAACTCTACAGTATTTTGGCACATATTCATCTGTCACTGAATAGAAGCCAGCCAAATTAGGCAGACTTGACAAGTTGTGTGATATGCTCTTGTCCTGGAAATCCATTTACAAAAGGTGAAAGAATAGCGACACTTAATACGATTAGTTTAAGACATGTTCACAGTTGTAGGGTTTGGTTTTTTTAATGTTGGGTTTTGTTTGCGATTGCCCTGTTAGTGTGGTTCATTTGAAGAAGCGTGAATGCTGCCATCCGAACCTTGGTGTGCATCGAACAATCAGACTGAGACCTCTGAAAATGTGGGCCTCGGTCCACTTCCGAATGAACTCTGGTGGGGTTTGACTGAAATAAAAATGCAGTGTGGGCCAGAGATATCTAAATAAAACATAAACAGGACATGATGACACAGAATGTTTACGCACACCTGGTTCTTCTCATCATAGATGCTACAGTATGTTGTACTGGTGTCAAAACCACTGTCTCCTTACAGCAGATCTCTCTGTGCAATGGAGAAATTCCTGGCACTGTTTTGACTCCTTGACACATTTTATAAGGGCTTTGTCACTTATCAGCTGGTAAAAATACCACCATATGTACACACATACAACAAATCCATTTAGCCAGGCAAACAGCAGTTTTAGATGTTTGGTAAGTTTGCAAAATATACTTCATAAAAGATGTCCAATCAGGCTGCGAATGTATTCTTATGCCTTTAGTTTTGTATCATTAGATTTGATGTTAAAAATTGAAAGTGTGAACACTAAGCAAAGCAGGACTACATGTATCACTTTCTTTTTTGGTCCGGACCAAAAGAACCAAGAGAACTGAACAATAAGTGTAAACACACTTTTAATAATTTTTTAATACAAACCTATTAATACATTTAATTTTTTTTGAGTTGCGCATTTTACTTTTTGTACTGTGTTGGGCCATGACTACATGTACAGTACATGCTCAAAGGAAAGCATCGTAACATGACAACACGTAAATCTGCACGTCAACAAGCATCAGGCTCCTTGTTTCTTGATCAGGCACGTCTGTGCAGAAGGGTGGTGTTTGTAATTGCACGTAATGATTTTAAGTCAGGTTAGTCACTGGCCTGCAGGCTCTCGGATTGCTCCATGAGAGAACATGCTGGATAATTGCTGTGTAGAATTCCACTGTACAGTGCTATTAACTAAATGTCCTGGAAGAATCATAGGAATGTCTGCTTAAATAAGATGCAAAGGGAAGCCTACATATAGTGCATGAGAATACCTAAACAGGAAACACAGGAGATGCATTTGACTTGCAGTGTCACAAATAATTTGACGCCATAACAGTTTATTTTAGAGAGAACTATTTATATTTTGGTTACAGAATAATTGTCCCCACACTGACATGCAGTATAAACAAAAACAGCTTCAGTACATACAAGAATCCTTTAGAGTCGATCTGTTCAGCATTGCACAAGCTGAGAGGACGGACACATCCAGTCAATTCTGTATACCTCTATCAATATCTGTATTTTTCTCAGAGAGCCTCGGTTTGGCCGGGTTTCAGTAAGTAAATAAATGTGATGAGAACACTAATCGCTAATAATGTTATATAACACCGTCTTTGGAGCTGCTGTTCTATTCATCACACATCTGTGGTGGATTTGACATCTTCTTATTATTCAGGACAGGTTTGTTGTTGTGCTTATGTAAGGTTATTCATTATAGACCAAATCTAAAAATGGATCTGCATGATCATCAGAGACAGGATAAACAGTGTTTAAGATCCCTTTAATATCATTTGTTCTTCATAAAGCCATCCTTTTCTAAATTTTCTAAATTCCAATAGTCATTTAACAATAACACACAATATATTATAATACAAGTCATAATACATATAATACATTTCTATTAATAATGCAATTTTTCTTGGTGCCGCACACTAGTCAAAGTCATATTTATTTATAATGAACATTTACTTGTACTGGACAATGAAATAAATCAACACATAATATAAAATAGTAATACTACAATAAGACAAAGCACTACACATATAATCTCAAACAATTCAACAAACAAAACAATTTACACTAACTCAAAATTCTATATAGGAAGCCAGGATTTTAATATATAATAGTACAGAAGTATCAAATGCACAATGGTATATCTGTTGCCTCTGGGAAGCAACAAAGAAATGATAATCACCTTTAAACTTTAATCAGGACTGTGCAGTGGAAAGAAGTAATTGCTTTGAAGATTTATGACACCCAGGGGAGAAGTGAAGGAAAAGGTTGTAAATAAAGTGGCACCAAAACTTTTAGAGCTTTAAAGCAACAAATAAATAAATTCTATAATGAACTGATATTAGTAAATATAGGGCAGTTTTCAGAAAATAGTTTTCCTGTTATTTGTGCCAAAAAGGATTCTAGCGACTGCATGTTTTGTCTGCAGGCGAAATTACGATGACTGACAGATTCTTATTTACCATACAGAGATTATAAAATGAAAAGTTTTTAGTTTAACAGTAGCCCTGAGGTACAAATTAATTTCACAACATCATTTATTAGTTAAATTTTAAGACCTTGAGAACCCAAATACAGTTTTTGTCTTCCTCTCATTTAGCGGTAGAAAGTTTTTAGCCATGCAATGCTTAATTGTAACAAAGAAATTGTTTTACTAACTAATCAGGCTTTCAAAATAAATAAATAAATAATTGCCCAAATATAACTTTATAAATTAATAGATTTATAAAATAAAATAAAAAAGTGCCCAATGCAGAACCTTGGGGAACCCCAAAGGTGATAGATACCGAAGCAGAAGAGACATTTTCGATCCTAACAGAAAATGTTCCATATTTAAAGGTGAAGAAAGCATATTTTAACTTTTGAGCAGTGCTTGCTTGAGATGACTGAAAACTGAACTTAAATATTTGAAATGTTACAACAGTACTTTTGGAGTCGAGATAAAATCCCATTGGAGTCAATATAAAATCAATGGCCAGCTTGGGTCAATTCTATGATATTCTTTGACTGGCAGTCAAAATTATTTTCTACAAAATGTGTTTTCTTTCTTTTTCATTAATAGACCTCTCCAACACCATAATCCATTAGACAGAGCGCATAACAAGCGAATGGTGTAACGTACAGAGAAATGTGTTTTGTCCAAATCTGGCTCAAAAGTGAAGCCAAACGCTCTCCCCAAGACCTTTCTGTTGTTTTTCTATGTGTGATTGCTCTGCTGGAGCCAGGAGGTTTATTTGATTGGGTGCGATTGATGTAATACACCAGCACCCTGTGATTAAAAAAAACCTTCTGTCCAAACATCACATACCATACTTATCAAATCTGCCAAAGCAGGGAACATATCTGAAGGCCCTGGACAGAAGCAGGAGTACCAGTGCAAGGCTGGTATTTAATCCAGATTGCATGTGTCATGCACTTAGTATAGTTCCTGGGAAAATAAATCCTGGCTGATTTTAGCTGTCAGAGTGTGGTCCAGAACATCATCCCACTACAGTGTAAATAAACAGCAGTTAAATAACCTGATTAATCCCACAAGGCCTAGCACTTCCTTTCTCTCCTTTTCTCTCTCTCTCTCTTTCTCACACACACACTAAATGGGGACATTGCATAGACTTTTTGTTTTTTATACACAGTTAGTTATAAATTCTATAACCATAACCTAACTCTAACTCACATGCTAAGCAACCGCCCCCCCCCCCCACACACACACAGATATTTCCTTGACCCTGTTTTTTCTCGAAATATAGCAGAATGAAGGTTTGAAATGTTGAGAATTTGCTTTCAATTTAATGATCAACTGCATCATTTATTGTCTTTATCTTTTAAATATTAATAAAATATATTTTAAGAAAATTAAAATTGATTTCTTTTAATTACATAATTTTTTATTAAAATAGTTAGTAGTTGTTTTATTAACTACAAGCTATATTAATCTGTAGTTAATAAAGTTAATTTTAAACAAGCTGTAGTGTGTGGGATCATTTTTCTTATTTTTTTCTACTAAATTAAAATACTTATAAATTAAATAATTCATAAATTATTAACACCAACTATGTAGGTTTTCGTATAATTTTACAATTACGAAAACACACACACATACACACACATATATCTACATATACATACATATATATTGCTAAAATATCTGCATGTTGTGACTTCAGCATCTGTGTTTTCCAGACAAATATACATACATACATACATATTATATATATACACACACATAGTATACGCATTAATGTCTGGAAAACAAAGAAACTGAGGACACGGCATGCAGATATTTTCACGAGCTGTAAGCTGTAAATAGAATATGGGTCACTCTGACATTTAGGTTTAAAGCCAGTATAAGACAACAAAAGAGTAACGTGACTAAAGTGTTAAATAGTTAAAGTGACATGTAAACAGATATCTAACACAGCCTGAAGATAGCCTATGTAAGGTATACAACCTAAAGAGAATGTGCTGCCTTCCAAATAAATTGCTCTTGGCTGCTCACCAATTCATTGCTATGGGGTATCGACGTGTACAGTGAATATTTAAAATCTTCCACTCGTCTTGGTCCTCCCTCAAGATGTTTCTGACAACACAGAGCTCTGTTCGGAAAGACAACAATATATATTGGTTTTCCAATGTGTCTCAACTTTATTCTGTGTTTAATCTGAGCAGGAGATGAGCACTCCATAGGCATCGTTATTAGGACAGAACAGCTGCAGGTAAAAAATCTCCAAGTATGAAGACCCAGAGCAGTGCATTTTGCTTGGGCAGAAGAAGCAGGCACCTTCCTTTAAGCTCAGGGCTCAACCTTGGCTGGAAGTTGAACTGGTAATAGGCAGCCAACCCAGCATCTTAGCAACTGCCATTGACCTGCTGCGGAAACTATTTGTGAATGAGGCACAAGTCCTGAGACAAGTTTGCACCCTGGGTATAGGGACATTTTTTCATGGGCCATAATAGTGGCTTTGTGCACACATTATCTGCAGGCCTGGAGGACCCTACTTGGGATGAGAAGCACGAGAGACAAAGCAGATGCTCGCTGGTGTAATTGCACCAACAGCGGCATACCGTAGTGCACCAGAACTGTTGTGTAATGGAGGAAATGGGCAAGATGCTTTTCCCCCTTCAGAGAGCTATATTCCTCTGCATAAAAAAAACAAAAACATGTGGGCCAGTTTAAAAAGTAAACCCTACTTTGCATTTGCTCTGGTTATGAATTGCACCCATCATGGGCATCTGTTCAAACACTAGCAGACGCTGTTCAACATCCGAATGACAATTTGACTCCCTCATTTGTGCGATTATGAGCGAAAAAGTTGATAAAAGCAAGACAATGGTCCTATTGTTGTGATGGAGAAGGAGGCGGTGGCATATTGTGAGTCACAATACATCCTAGTTATTACATACAGTGGCGCATGACATGCTTACAATATGAATAATAATAACATTTTAAAAGTGACGTTGGAGACTCAAACTCCTGAAAGAGCTCACTGTGGCTTCAAGCATTTATTCTTTATTTTTCAACAAACGATGAGTTCTGCTAAATACAGCACGCTCCAAAAGCTGTCAAATAAGCAGCTAATTACTGAAACTTAACAAAATCATCCTAATGATTTAATCAGAATCCATGTGCTGAGAATTATGGGAAATGTGCAGAGGTTGTTATGCTTTGGATCAGGAATGACAAATAAGCAAATAGGACTCAACACAGCTGGGTGACTGAAATGCAAAACTGTGAGGGGGAGACAAGCCACACAATAGATAGACTGTAGAGATTTCTTCTGGTTTGGAAGATCTGGTGCTAATCTGTATGTCTCCAGGGAGAACAATGTGAAACAGAGATATTTCGTGAGTCACTTTAAACTTCATTGTTCTACCGAGAAATGCGTCATCACCGGAAACATTTAACCACGCCAACCCACATATTTTATATGCTGATATAACATAATGGCAATTTGAATGCAAAAAATATCTTTTATTCTGTCATCATCAGGGAATATATGAGTCACTGAAAGTCTACTGATAGTGGATCTGTAGGGTTTCAAGCAAAGTCCAAAGAAAGAGCATAAATGAAGCAAAAGTGAAAAAGAAGTGTGATTAATTGTATTGAATGTGCACTTGTAGTGAAATTAAACCTTAGTGTATGTAAAAACTGTATTTGCATATATTAATAAACTAAAAAAAGACTTCCATTAATGTTTCTTAATGCACATAAGTGCACTTTGTAATAATGACAAATTAAGTTTTACTTCAAAGCACATTTTAAATCATGTTTTAAATCAAATCCTGTTTTAAATCATCTTTTGTTATGCTTTAAAGAATTACTTCTATTTTGATGTGTTGACTATCAAACTAAAGCACATGTAAAGCACTTGATTAACTGTAGTATCTAAAATCACATTTAAAACTGACATTTTAAATGCACTAAATTGCAACAAAATTTCAACAGAAATGCTGTTTCTGAACACTGAAGTATATTTTAGTTTTAACCATATTTCAAAGTTAAAAATATTTTTAAAAATTTAACCAATTGCAATTACTATGCAATTAAGTGTCTAAAAATTTGCATTCAGTTCACACTTAAGTTTATTCTTGTAAAGCATAATTTTTTACATGAGTACTCTCTTTGAAAATTGGCTAAAGTGTGCATTCATGGTCTATATGTAGTAAATCATGCTAAAACCCCACCACACCTGTAATGCACAGGAAAGGCTCATCTTTTCATTCAAAGCCACACAAATCTTGCTTTCTTTCCAGAACAAGCCACGTTTCCACACATCATCACAATGCAAACAGAACGGACCACATCTCTCCCTCATGGAGATTATATTACAGTAGCAGGGAAGGGCATTGTTCCCTGTTTCTTTGGCAAATAACGCTAACATTTCCATCAGCAGGTACGAAAAGAACAGGTGGAAAAAGTCACAGATGACAAGGCAAGTTTTTAAATGCAAAAAGCTTCCCCATCCCTCTGCCAGAGAGAGGCCTTGTGCATCGGTGTCCTTTTACTGATGAATCATACATGATAATGCTCAAAAAAGTCTCCCAGGACATTAAGTGTCGTCAGGAATCCTCTGGAATGTTATGTAACCGAGCCCTTTGGATTAGCAAAGCTATTACAAGCTGGAACAATATAACACTTTTGCCTCAAATTTCATCTCTCGGCTCTCTCGACAGGATGTTTTGTTTCCCCTTCAATTAAATTACTAATGTAAAGGCAGGGTAATGTGGTCCCATGGTGCAGCAGCAGTTTATTTATCTGACCACGTGTGTCGGGTGAGGGTGTCCATACCCTCTCGCACACAGCAGGAGGGTCCCGCTCAAAGCTGCCAACCTCAGCAGGAAGTTAATTACTGTCTCCTTGCCCTGCGTGGCAGGGGGTGTGAAAGCGTGGTGCGAGACTCCAAAGGCGCTGTGCAAAGTTGAGCGGCAGCGACGGAGCAGCTGCCCTCTCATGCACGGGGAGACTCATGGGTCTCGCTTCAATCTGGAGGTCCCGTGGAGGTCTGTTGTTCACAACCACGCGCAGCCTCCTACAGCTCTTCATATCACTCTGCTTTAATCTCCTCTGATTGCACCCTTGTGCAACATCTCAGCTGAGGGGGGAACAGATCATTATTATAAGCTTTTCCTCTGTATTCTGGATGCGGTCTGCTAGACTGGAATTTCAAAGCAAGTATGATATGTTAAATCAGTGCGATATTCACTTGGGTCTTCTGACATTCTTCTTAACTCTTTTCATTTTTTATCATTTTCATTAAATTTTCTTGGCCCCCAGAATATTTTGTTGTATGAATATCTGAACATGCAATATGTCAAAAGAAAGAACAGAGCCTCTGCTTTTAAAGAATCAAACAAAAAACCCTTTTACTCTAGCTTAATGCATTCTTTTTTATTTTTTTTTTTTATTAACACTTGAATGTTTCAATGTTGAATGTTGAAAGTTTCAAATAAGCAAAAAATCATGCTTTTGGTAAAGTATACGTCCAGATGGGATTCAGATCGATGATCAAAACAAAGATGGAGTAGATGATTCCATCAAAACCCCCAAAGCTTCACAGTCCTAAACTACTTCCTGTCTCTCATTAGGCAGTTTTGATTTATTTGCTGTTTAATGTTTGATGATCACATTATTTTATATACACAATCACTTGTTTCTGCTTCTTCTTCACCATGTTTTGATCCAGGTGTTCAGTACTCTTTCCTACGGTTTAACAGTGAAAACACGGAAAGCTGGAAATCTCTGTCAATGGTGGGGAAAGAGTTAAAATCAATATCTCTTTTTGTGTACAGTAGGTGAACATGAATGACAGGTGAGCAAATCTGTACAGTCAGGCTTTCATACCACACCTGAAATATGATTCATAGTAGGTTGCGGTGCACATTCTAGGGTGTTCTAGATGGTTGTTACATCATTGCTGTGTGGTTACTGGTGGATGCTTTCTAGCTAATATACATGTGAAAAAACTTTTTTTTTGTCTTAATTTAGGGACAGTGCACTCAAAAATGAAAACATTCTCATGTTGTTCCTCTTCTGTAGAACATAGAAGATATTTTGAAGAGTTCTTAGAAAAAATCTTCTTTTATGTTACATATAAGAAAGAAAATCATACAGGTTTGGAATGATGTGAATATGAGAATATTACAGTATGACAGATTTTTTAGTTTTTGTTTTAATTTTTTGATGAACTATCCCTTCACATGAATCTTCGTATCCCCCAAGCCTAAAGGTGTGGTCAAATTGACCATTGTCCTGAGAATTTTCACGAGTGAACAGTTAAATTGATCGTGCTGACCAACAAAAAGCTGCTCGGTTCTGTATGAGCCATGCTTCATCGCTACACTACAATACAAAAGAAATAATTTTGACCACAAAATTTGTGACCGCACCTTAAAGGTTCAGTAAGCGATTTCTGAGACATGCTGTTGATATCTGAAATCACCAAAACAAATATGCCCCTAACCAAAAGGATCACTTGATATCCCCACCACCAAATCAACATGCTATGCAACCCAGGCAACTCCCCCATCATGAGTGGACACGCCCCTTACTGGTGATTGGCTACAAGTGTGTTTTGTTGCTCGCTGCTCAGTTCAATCCATTTTAAAAAACCTTTCTCAAAACTCACATACTGCACCTTTAATGCAAAACATTTATGCAAATGAGTTTACCATAGTGTTTACATTCAGGATTAAAGCACCAGTTTTCAAAAAGTGCATGAAAAATACCTGAATATAAGACCTATGGCTCAATGTTTGGGTTTTTATTGTCATTCAGGTGAAGTCCAATCACTTACTGTAGAAAACAAATACAGCCCACTCTCTTCAACATCATTCATGTCTGTATCTCATAGGACGAGCCACATAAAATAAAAAGTCGGTGTCACTGCTGTTGCCATGTGATTTGAAAGTGTTGTGCAGTGAAACTGACATTGCACAATATATCGTGCAAAAGAGACAGTGAGTCAGAAGGATGTTTTAGAGAGTGTTTGCGCCAGCTGTCAATGAGTGGTTGGAGCATTAATTTTTTTACTGTGAATGGTGTTTTAAATGCTGTATGATAAAAACTGGTTAGGGCTGTTGTGTACCCTGAGACAACGCCCCCACCAACTGGAGCTCATCAGCACAGCATCCTGCGAGTCACTCCACGTCTGCTTTCTGGGACTGTAAATGCAGGTATTCGTTAACAGGAGACAATATTTAGCAACCACTATAACTATTGCTCAGGGTTAGCAATCTGAACAAACCTCTAATCCTAGGTTTAAACTTAGAAACTTGTCCCACACCATTTGCTCTGTAGACATAAATGATAGCTCAACCCATGCAGCTCGTTCAGGAGAGGTGTGCTATTACTGTTGCTATAAGCGTTCAGACTTATGACGTTTACATGGCAAATGATACAACGAGCTAAAAAAATCATTGCATTGAAAATGGAACCTTACTCATATCTAGGGACCTGATTTTGGAGTGGGCTCATGTGTCACTTATGCCAGTAAGCAAACACCTAGAAACAGTCAAGTAACCACATAGCAATGTTTTAACAACTACCCCCCAAAAAAATATGTTAGCAACTACGTAACAACACCGTAATATAATGTTAGCAACTTCTGACTGGAAGTAATGACTGCTAAAAATTCAGCTTTGCCATCACAGGAATAAATTACATTTTAAAATGTATTCAAATAGAAAAGAGTTATTTAAAAGTATAATAATATTTCAAAATATTTCTGTTTTTACTGCATTTTTGATCAAATAAATGCAGCCTTGGTGAGCATAAGGGGCCATTCACACAGCAAATTTTTCCATTCCGATGCTCTTCTTTTTCATTGGTTTTCTATGTAAACAGGGGACAGAATTGGGAAATTACACAAAATGTGTTTGAACCTAAATGACCTGCATGAGCATCACTACACAGCATGTTGGAGCATGTGCACTACCCAACAGGTCACATCTTCGACATGTCGACCATTCCATCTACATGTGTTATTTACCTCCATTTCTCTCTTAATTAAACTCTTGATATGTTATTGTTTACTGTAGGAGTTTAGCACAGCCTCACATTTGAGAGGAAATCCTAAATAGAACAAATGTAATGGTGTAGGTTAAAATAATACCTCAGGATTATAAAACAGCTTGAGTGTGACTAGATAATTACTGATTTGCGCTCATAATCTCTGCTAGCATCTCTCGGGTGGGTGTAATGAGAAAAACGGTTAGCATGTCTGCCCTACCCATGAACTGAGATTTGTTCCACATCATTAGCATCTGAGGCCAGTCTCTTACTGGAAAGAGTGACATTTACTGCAGCACCTTATCATGGCTGCAGTACTCCCTCAACATACGTGTGGGTTAGGGATTGTCCATTTAAATGGATCAAGGACAAGGTTGCAAGCATCCATACAAACTGGTTTCATTGAAAAGTCTATGGGCAAGCACGGGAGTGCTATCTGATAAAAGCTTGGATGGGAGTGGAACATTCTCCAGGTGATCTACTGACTGAAAAAAAAGCAGCTAAACCATTTCCATAATGACCAACACAATCACAGCCATGTCAAGGGCAAAATGGGTTAAGACTTGCTTTTTTGGGCATTAAAGAAAGGCACAAATACCAGTAAATTGACAACCGCGAGCAAATCATGTTGTATGATTGATTTAAATACTCTCCTACCATAAATTTTGCATTTAAGAAGGGAAACCCCTACAAATGCATATGCAATAAGGTCAGGCACAAAAACCATTGTATCCATGCCTTTTCATGCATGTCTTTCACTCTTAAAAATAGGTTGTTTATTGGTTCCATGAAGAACCTTTAGGATCCATGGAACCTTTCAATTGCACAAAAGGTTCTTTATAGTGGAAAAAGGTTCTTCAGATTTTTAAAATGTTTTTCACATATAAAAAAGGTATTGGTTCATTTAAGAACTGTTCAAAGGTTTTTCTTTTCTGAGGAACCAAAAAAAAAAAGCATTGGCATCAATGCAAAACCCCCATTTTGGAACCTTAAATTTTAGACTTTAGAAGAACCATTTCTGCAGAAGAGAGTTTGATGACGCAAGCTGTTAGTAAACTAGATTTTAAAGTTGTAACAGAAGTAGCAACAGATCGTTTCTTCCATATTGTGATGTTCATCTGAGGGTCTCAGTTTATTGAAAAATGAAATAAAATGTAGGGTGGACTTGGTTCCATGCCACTGTTCCTGGAGGCAGACCAGCAGCACACATTTTAGATATCTCCCTTATCTGACCCATCCATTTTAGGCCTTGGAGTCTCTACTAACAAGCTGATGAGTGAAATCAGGTTTGTTTGATTAGGAAAAGTTTGAAAATGTGTAGTGCTGGTGTGCCTCCAGGAACAGGGTTGGGAAACATGCATCAGCTGCTGATTCGATTTTGAGATGTAGGTGTTTTTCTCAAAAGTGGAGGCTGATGTACTTGAGCTTGCAGAGGCGGGTTTAAGAGGACTAAACAATTGGACAAATCCTGCATACGTGATCAGAGAGAAGTCCGAATTTACACCAGAAGGTCAAGTTATGACATTATGATTAAAGATTAAAGAAAAGAAAAAAAACAAGCGTGGATTAATTGTTCGCAATGAGAGCTATAAAAACCCATTTACAGAACAGACAGGGTGAACTTCAATTTCATGCCGACTGTAGTGAGAAACATCTCTGCACGCAAGGATCAGTTATTCTTCAGGTTTCTAGTGTGCTATCAAACTCAATGCATTCCTTTCTCGCTTGAAAACATGCAGTTTCTGTTTCAGCGATGTAAAACAGTGGCACTGAACCACAGGCAGAGCAGCGCAAATAATAGGAGAGCTTGAGCTTGTGGTAGTGCATTCCAAGACTCAATCCAAGACAAACATGTCAGCCATTAAAGAGTTATCATGTCTTATTTTATCTGGAATATCTTGCATCAAAGACCACCCAGAAGCAAACACAGCATAATGTTGGTTACATTTCCCTGGAATGTTTTGGTCCCGTCTCCTGTCTGCTCTCCTTTCACTACAGATTCACCCGTGACTATGATCCGTGTCCGCTTCTCCTTGAGGCTGTTGTGGAGAAATGCTTCGGTGCCGTATGCAAATGAAATTAGCGGTAGTCTGTCAAACCACCAGACTATTTTCAGTGCTTTACCATCAAACGTCTGGCAGGTTTGCTGGACATGGATTATACAAAATAACATGATTTGTAGTCTCTAAAAAAAAAACGTGTAGTGCCTTAAAGCTCTGGGGGAATGTAGGGCAAATGAGGAGATCAGAGAGTTATGCAATCTGACTCTGTGCTGATAAAAGCATGGAAAACATCCAAACCAGCTGTTATACTCTCCCAAAGCCATCATCAGCCGCTGTGTCCTCAAGCCCAGCAGTACAAACATAACTGACAGCTTCTTGGTGTTAAAAATGACCAGGGAATCTGAACCACAATCATTTGCTCTGTCAAGTAAATGAGTACTTGTGTAAGGTCACGATTCACATTCAATATACAATAAAAATACAACATACACCATATGGAGCAGAGAAATGCTCTTAAACAGTTCACATTCCTGTGCTGGGCTTTTGTTGGCTGCATTTACTTCACCTTTCACTCTTATTCATTTTTTTAATTATTTTATTAATAAAATTTGTTTTTTTTTAAATTTATTTAGTGATGATAATGATGTTTATTTTTGTTTGTATAAAAATCTTTTTTGGGGTTTTTGTGTTTTAATTTTTTTTTTTTTTTAAAAAGAACATCATGTAAAATTGCCATTATGATCAAGGTGATCAATGTCAGTGTAACAGTATTACTGAATCTCTAAGAGAGTTTTATACATATATATATACAAAAAAACAATATATTTTTACATTTAAAATTTTTTGATCAAGGTGATTAAATTTATTTTTTTTTTTAAAATGTTTCTGTAACTGAGTACATTTTGATGTTTGAGTAACTGAGAAAATTATTGTTTTTTTTTTTGTTTTGTTTTTTATTGTTTTTTTTTTGTCTTGTTTTGATATTAAGTCTTGTTTTCTGAGAAATGTATAGTTTACAGTCCTTTTTTATTTCCAAAATTTGACATGTGTTGCATGCATGTAATTTTGATTTCATGTTGCCCACAAGTTGTTTTTGCCTTCTTCGAATCAGTTCAGATTTCCAAGAGTAGATAAGTATGAAGGATAGCTGATGTTAATCTTAAACAGCCACTGTTATCAGCTGAATCTCCACACCACACCCTAACTTTCCAGGGGATAGAAAGAGACCAAAAGAGCCATTGTGTCAGTAAAGATATACTGTAAGTGACCCGTGTTGGCAAAATAAGTGGGAATGTGCACGGGCTAATTTTGAGCTTACAGGCAAAAAAAATAAAAATAAATAAAAATTGAAAAGTTTTTGTTGATTTTAAGGTTTTCACAAACATGAGTTCATTAAGCCCTCGTCTAGTGATCTCAATTCTCCAAATAATAATTTTAGATATTTAATTACCTTTATTTGTACGTTTTCTGAGAGGAGTACCTTTTCTCTGTTCGCTTTTCATTCTGACTGTCATCCGAAGATCCTGATAAATATTCACATATACACAGAATTACAGTATTTAAGTATTCATGCAAACATAATCTGTTATGTCTTAAGTGAACATTTGAGGAACTGTTGAGGAGAAACATCTGATGTGTAACATTATATTAGATCCGTGCATTACAGTGGGTCTTAATGTAGTCCACCTTATTAATGTTAATCTAACAATAAAAGAAAAGAGGGAATCATTGAACTGCTTTTGTAGTTTTAATAACCAATTCATTTGTAATTAACAGACTAAAGGGATTTTTACATTTGATTATTTGTTTTCCTTACTTGAATGCTTTTGCTTAGATGTAAAATGAAAAAGGTAATGCATTATGTTTCTTTCTTAGCCTATATTTGTTCTACTGTTTGTTTTGTGTGTGTGTGTGTGTGTGTGTGTGTGTGTTTTGCATCTGTTCTTATTTACAATAACAAAGATAAAATAAAAATGAGCTATATTGTGATTATTAATATAGTAATTATTATTAAGAAATGCAACGTTGAAGGTGATTTTGCTTTGGAACCTTCAGAAATCTTAAACTCGATTTTTCTAAAAATTGACTTTGCTGACTCTAACGACATCAAATGGGTGTAGCTCAGTCATTTTTCTTCTGATTCCAACAAATCATACATCATTCTGAAGGTCCTTCAATGGAGGATGTGAGCGTAAAGATAACTCATTTTTGAAAATTTGCTTATTGTGAACTCATTTTGCAAGCACAGGTCACATAAAATAAGTGATGTGTAGCAAGACCAAAACATGGCTCTCTTTTGTAAGGATAAGGCAACTCATCAAAGCCTGAAGCAAAGGACATGGAAAACTCATTAATACATTTACACCCTGATAAATACCCCCTAAATAAATGCCATCTGCTGGGAGAGAAAGAGGTCAGGGTGAAAAACGGATTGAGGGAAAAAGATTGTTTCGTACTCTTGAGTTTCAATATAGAGTAAACAAGGATGATTCTGATGGAAATCCATGCAGATATGACAATAAGACAGCATGTGCAAGACAGATGGCATCTATCACAGACAGCTCTCAGAATACATCTGTATGCTGATGTAAAACTCTGAAAAAGTGAGAAGTAAACATATATACATTATTACTAACAAAGCCCTGTTTCGTGGCCAATGTCCTAACAACCAGCCCACTCCTGCTGCGTCTGTCCCAGCAATGGAAGTTCTTTAACATTAATTTGCTCTCGTTTAGAGTTCTCCCTTGGCTAATTATCCCTTTGTGCTTCCCTGGTTTCAGTGGCAGGGCCAGATGGCTATGCCTAGAAGGCAATGTGGGATCCCGGTGCCCCTCGAAATCCAGCTACGCACACAAACCTGCACATAACCTTGTTCCTTTCAACACCTGTTGTGAAAGCAGGACTCACTTTCTTTCAAGCCTATCATTGTGAGGATTTTAATGAATGCTTGGAACGCTGCTGCAGATTTACTGGCATGTGATACACGTGAGAGAATCAGAGGATACTGAGTATGTCTGGAAACGTTTAATATCAAAACAGATCTGGCTGATCATAATCATTGCTGAAAAATAGATTGGTGGTCTGTAAAAACAACACTTTTCTACATCTATATTCAAAATATTAATACAATATAAATAATACAAATATTAAAATATATTTATAATTAAAGACATTAGGCCAATAAATGTATTGTTGATGTACCGTCCGATAATGATAATGAAACAGAAAGTGAATGGTCGGCACATATTTATATGTTATTCTGTTCAGGTGTGAACTTGGCGCCAGGTAAAATACATGCTTTTACAACTTATAATTAACATTTGTGGTTACTTAGTTATTAATTTTCAACAAAATGTAGAATTAGACTAAACCTACTTGGTATATATAATTAAATTCCTTTAACCAACAATGACGCGCCCATGTTCAAAGATACTCCACCCATATGCCTACAAACATCAAGCTAATTATTTGTGAGGAAAAACACTCAGGTGTGAATAGAGGTCATAAACAACTCGCCAGAAATCCTGTGAACATATAGAGAAATTAAAGGATAGTTCACTCAGAAATAAATAATCTCTCAATCATTTACTCCCCATCATGTTACATGTTGTTTGACTTTTGCTGTATGGATATAAATAATCAAAGGAATTCTTCAAAATATCTTCTTTTATGTTCTACAGAAGAGAGAAAGTCATACCAGTTTGGAATGACGTGGGTGACTAAATGACAACTGAATATTAAATTTTGTTTGAACTATCCCTTTAAAGGACTTTAAAGGTGGGGCAGACAATCACATTTCATGATTGCATCATATATAGGTTATATAAATCAGGGTGGAATTTTCCATTGACACCTCCAATAGAAACAATCTCGGAAAGCTGGTTATGATGCAGGGATCCTGAGGGCAGAACAGCAAGTCTTGTTTTGGCAGTTATATATGTTATATCTCCTTTAGAGGTCTAAAAGGTATTGAGGTTAACATGTTTCATCAAAACCTTTCCATAAAGGTTTTCCATACAAATGCATGACATTTATAACTGTATTTTAGCTTTGACTAGAAACCAGGTAACCATCCTATAAGATATGACAACTTAGTCCTTATAATGTGAGGTTATATGTCATTTGGGATACACTATTCACTATGACTTGTACTGTAATCCATAGGCCCAGTGTATGATGGTGATTAGATGTAAATGCATGTAAAACAATATCACCTTTATGTTCACCTGCTCGAATCTGAACAAGCACAGAGAGCAAATTATCTTCCTGTTAATCTATACTTTATACTTCATAATAGACTTTTGTTTTTTCCAGACACATTTTGATGGAGTTTTAAAACAGGTATCTTCTCTCTGCCAAGTCCCTGGGAGAAAAAGTGAGAGCAGGTCAACAAATCAAACCGAGCAGAACCCTGCGGAGGTCATGTGAACCTGACAACCTAAATTTGATCTCAGATGATCAAACTATCAAGGTGTTTTGTGGTTGTATCAGTTAAGGATTGGCATTGAAAATACACTAAATGGCAGCCCTTACTGAATCACAATCAGGAATGTTTATTTAAAGCCTAAAAAGATATTCGAAACCTCAAAACCTTCATTCATAACTAGCACAAAATGCACAGTGAAGCACATGACTCTACAGTGTTTGAATAATTTCCTTTACATTTATCCAATTGCAAATGGACAATATTTTCATTGAAATAGTTATTTTTAAATTCTTGATTTAATCTTAATTGATTTTTTGGGGTGTACTAGAATAGGTTTTCATGCTTGATAGTTCCAAAGGTGCATTATTTTTCACGTTTTACATTATTGTAGCATCTCTCTTTCCAGTCTGTTTGTTTCCCAAAAGCATTGTTAGCTAATATGGTCGTTAATTCAATTGAACTCTATTGTAAATGGTGAAAACGCACCTCTGATTAGTTCCTGTTTCGATGAAGCCCCTACTTCCGAAAGGCAAAATGTGCTCTGATTGGTTAGCTGTCCCAGTGCATTGTGATTGTCAAACCGCTTAGAGCATGTTCCGGAAATGACACGCCCCTTACCATAACGCCAGTTTCATCTGCTCAGCTGCAAATATTAATGATGGTGTCAATTTTGCCATACCAGTTTGAGCCTGATTAAGACCCTGAGAATGTTTATACAGTCTATGGTCAAGGTCCCTTTAAGACAAGTAATTTCACTTTAAAATGCCTCTTGGCCAGCTATTTCAGTAATGCAAGCACAGCTATTATTTTGTCAAATGTAGAAACATCTAATTCTCTGAAGCTGTTCACCAAGTTTACGATTAAATTTCATATTTGGAATCACCAGTGAACAACTGACAACTGTCTCATAAAATGTTGTTCGATGCTCAAATAACGTTAAAAATGCCTATTTTTCAGGCTAAACCTTGATGATGACATCATTTATTAGTAGGATGTTTTATAATGATTATTGTTGTTGTAGCAACCGGAGCTTCTAACTACAGCTGATGTGATGACTTTACCAATTGGTGATTGGCTCTTTTTATTCAGAAGGCGGGACTATTCCACCATATTGCACGTTGCACTTTCTCCCATTCATAAGTCATAGGAGTGCACTGTCTTATAAATCTTAAGTCTGTGCTATGGTCTCTGTAGGCCTCGCCTTTATTATTATTCTTAATTTTTGCTTATTCCGTGGCCGAGAATTATTTAAATGAGCATCACTGTGACTTCACAATATCCCAAAGAAGTGTGCTGTAGTCGAACGAGCCGTTTGTTTTAGTTCTTGAAAAGTGTTTTCTGTTAAAGAGAACATCTCCTTTTTTGAGTGGACTTTGAGCTTTGTAACCTTGCAGACCTTATTTTTAAATGCTCAAATAGCAAAATTACACACTAATTAAAGCTAAAAAAAAGTGAGAAAGCATAGTAGCTTAATGTTTCTCTCCCTTTAATATATAAATACAACAAAAATAATAAGTGCAATATTTGGATGTGCCCTGAAGAACAACGCCTGCACTAAAAAAAGTTTTGTTTCCAGTAAAAGTGATAATCAAAGAAGTGTGTCAGCAATTCTGCTTCTCCACCAAGAAAAATAGCTTTTATTTCCCAACAATGAGCCGTGACAACCTCTTTCCTCGCTCTGTGAGAGCAGCTGGATGGAGGGCAGACGGCCAGCTGAAGGGATTAGAGGATCAATCAACGAGACGACCAGGGGTAACAGATGACCAGCGAAGGGGCATGTACCTAGAGGTCAAAGAGAGGACATTGTGTCCTTGAGGAAGGGTTGTACCTGTTGCCCAACTCTCACACAAAGCATCAGATCTCCTCCTCACGCTGACAGCCAGCACCCCACGGCTCAGTTGAGATGAAAATGTCAGTAAAAGGTCACCAAAGGTTGAAGAACCTTCATTAGAGGAAATGAGACAAAAAAATGGTTCTCACAATGTTCTGCACAACATGTCCAAGACTAAAGACCGAGGCAAAATCCTTTAGATGAGGCAGTTGGAAAAAACAATGCGTGATGAATGAAAAGAGACAGAGAAGAGGATGAAGACAGAGAGAGGTATGACGGGGAGGGACTGTGCAAGAAATATTAGAACTTCAATTATAGTCAAAAGTCATAAAATGCTCTAGAATTGCCCGCTGATGCCCATGAGTGGTGAACTGTGGAGATATTGATGGGAATGGGATGGATCTCCACCGTGCAGTTGTCATTAAGACATATAATCAAGAACCTGAACTCCTGTAATTATGCCTTATGCCATAAGTCATGTGACACTCCATGACTTTAACACCACGTCTCCATGGTGTTAAAATCATCACCTGTGTTGCCTTCAAAGAATATTACTATTTACAATTAAAGGTGCGGTATGTGATATTGACTGCTAGTGGCTGAAATGGGTACTGCAGTCCAAATTAAAAATTTTGGAAAGAGTTGTTTTAAATGTTTCTTTTTGTGATTTTGATTGATAGTGGCTGAGGTTGGTAGTTTAGTGAAAGTTTGAGCGCAGGAAGTGACTTCAAACTGCAATTCATAGCGACTGGCCGCTTGAGGCTGGCTGATGCAAAAGGGAGGTCAGTCCCATAGACTCTCCATGTTTAAAATGCCCAACTTTACAGCAGCAAAAAACATTGTTTAACAGCATGGTTTCAAAAATGGATTTTGGCTGTATGGTAAATTTTGCCCTTCATTGACAACTGTCTAGGGGTGTGATTTTTTTTATAACTCATCCGTTTAAATTATATTTCCAAGCTTTAAGTTCTGCATAATTACGGGCGTGGCCACTTGAGTGACAGGGGGGTTGCCGCTGCTGACAAGCCGTCGCGCTAGGTGGGGCGTGGGTGTCAGCAACCAGCTCCCGCCCTTTTTGCCCATTTTCGATTTTCCCGGGAGCAGTCGCGGCTCCGGTGACCGCGCGCCAAGATGGCCGACGGCCCGCTCTG